>NW_024095678.1:0-7209 GCF_014356525.2 Nilaparvata lugens
GACAAGACAGAGGTTCGGAAACGTTTTTCTCCTATCTTTCTTTACTGTCATTAAAACGTGGACTTCACTATAGTAAGCTTTGTAGGATGATGAATCAATCATATTTTGAAGTCCACACAGATTAATGTAGAATAATTCTCAAGAATATCCCATTAATTGATGCTCTTATTGGAAGTGCATTTAATGGAATGAGATCATTCACAATATTCTTAGATACACAACCTCCATTCTTCATTTTCTCATTCATTCTTTGTTTCATTCATTCAACCATTCTTCTTCCTATTTCATTAAACCTTCTTCCAACCCCTTTCCTCTTTCATCTCAACCCACATCTCTTAATCCCTCTCAAACCCTCATTCGCATTACAACCTCTTGAAGTAAGTATACCTTTCCTACCCGGTATATCTCTATATCTCAGTTACCTTTATAGCTCCAGATATTAATAACGTTTACTGGCCAATTTGAGTGTGCAAATAACAATATTCGTCCTGAATTAACTGAAGGTTAGTTTCCATGATACAACACCAGATGCCGCTAGTTAATGGTAGTGAATTTGAGTAGTATAGTGAAGTCAGCTCAGGGTTACAACTGCCATAAGCTATATTCCATCTTCCTCCTGTTATCCTCTCTTCTTCTATCCTTGAGATATTATATTTTCTATGTGTCCTTTTCCCTACAGCATCTTACATCCAATACCCTTCTTCCAAATACTCTTCCTATTCCCGTTTACCTTCTCATCCTTTATTCTTCCCTTTACTCCTATCCTCTACCTATTTGTACAAGAAATCTATCGGTATCTCTACTTTGTTCCTCTATTCTCAATAATTCATCTCCCTCAAGCTTTCCTCCATTACTTCCACATTCTTCTCAATCATCCTCACCTCTATTCCTCAACATCTTTCTCTCTTTTCAAATCCTTCTTGAACCAATTATCCTTTATTCTTTATCGATTCATACAAAGAGTAAATCTAAGTAAATAACTGGATACAGTTAAGGAGAATCGGCATCAATGGAGGGAGCATGGTCAAAGAATGTCAACTGAAAGAATACCATTTGAAGTCTATAATTATCAGCCAGTAGGCAAAATAGATGTTGGCAGACCACGCAAGCGGTGGCAATAATAGAATTTTTTTTAATGCTGATTTGAATAATTGACTAGATGTGAGTCCGAACAGGTTAAAGTCTAATCCTTGTTTGTAAGAAGAAGAAGAAGAAGAAGAAGAAGAAGAAGAAGAAGAAGAAGAAGAAGAAGAAGAGAAGAAGAAGAAAAAGAAGAAGAAGAAGGAAAAGGAAGAGAAAAAGAAGAAGAATTAAATAGAGTGATACGAAGACAGTAAAAAGGTAACCTTGTGCTATTCCTCTCCCAAATTTAGATAATGTTACACATAGTCCGAAATTATGTCCGAAAACACACACTATGTTCTAAAATAGGTTAAGTCTTGTAGTTATCCACTTCACAGAATTTTCAGTTCATAATTATTTTCACAAAGTAGATTTTTGGATTTAGATGCTTCAAAACTAAACATAGAAGAAAATAATTTATTCCCACCAATTACTATTGATCCTTTTCCTCTTGACCACAAAATGATTCGACCAATAAGAAGTCGAGAAGAATTTGGAGGTGGAGTCGTTGAGCGCTACTCGTCTCTGATTGGTTGGACAGGATTAAACTTTCTTTCGTTCTTCTCTTTCTAGTACACAGTTGACAAGCTAGAGAGCGCTCGAATCACTAACAGTGAAGTCTCTCCTCAGTTTGTCGCTTTAAAATTTAACTTACATATAAAAATATTCATATTCATCCATATTTTTCTCTTCATCACACTATCTAACCCTTTAAAAATCCTTCCAATTCCTCAATTCTTATTTTCTATATATTTTTCATCTAACACTCCATACCCTCATTTTTTCTCTTTGTTCTTACACGTACGTTTTTCATCTTCCTCTCCTTCTCTTCATCAAACTTTCGTTCTAATTCCTCATTTTTTTCCTCTACATATCTCTTTCCTCACACCTCATACCTTCATATTCCTTCTTCAGTTCTACTTATATAATAATTTCTTTGATTGCCAATGATTGAAACCTGAGGAGTTTATTGACAAAACTTATACATAATGTTATATTATACATACAAAATTGCTAATACTAAACTTAGTTCTAATTATGATACCCCACTATAATAGTATGTGTCGGGGTGATAATAACATTCTTTTCTAAACCAAGTAAATAAAAATTTTATTAGGTTCTATTATGAATTGTGTATAACCCAAAATATATTTAAACTTTAATGAATAAAGAAATGAGATCTAAACCAATCCAATTCAAATTGCTCGCCTCAACTTTTTCATTATTTATTTTTTATTTTTGATACAATTACAAATCATATGAATATCATCCGGATAGAACAACATGCATAGCCGAAAACTATTCTGTTCCCAAATTTTGATAAATAATAGTTATAGAATAAAACAAAATAAATCTCATAGCACCCTTTATTCTTCAAAAAACTTTAAAAGATTGAACAACTAGTTTCGGTTTAAACCATCTTCAGGTTCTAAAATGAATTGAAAATTATTTTATTAATTTGAAAGTAGCCCATGTCAATTATAAGGCTATGATGTTTTATAATAGTTATAGATAATAATTATCTTCATAATGTCATTTTTACTAACTTTTTCTTCATCGTTCCATGAACTCCTTGTCTCCAATCTTTCACTCTCCATCCCTCCTTTCTCTCTTCTTCTCCAATTATCGAGCTATCCATAACCCCTTATCACCATCCTAACAAGATGCATCCCCTCCCCAAAACATTCCACCTCCCCTCACCGGATAACGGCATGTTCCACACAGAGGTTTAATGAGACTAATAAAATTTAATTCGCCGTAATGAGCCAGTGCTCGCAGATATGTGCTCACAAAGCTGAGAACATCAGCACATTAATATAGCCGCAATCCATGAGACTCCTCTTCCCTCATGCCGGGGATTCGAACCCCGGAGTCTTTGACTAAATTAGTGTGGTAATTATTGAACGCTTTGTTTGTATCACACACTTGCTTAACACGATTCGTGCGAATGCCATGCAATATGGATGAACAATGAGGGAATGAGGAATGTATCTGAACGATGCATCAAAGAGATGTATAAGTTGAGGAGTTTGTAATATTGATCTGACTGAGCCGTTGTAGAGTCTTTATGGTTGTAACTAGTGAGCCCCTTGGGCTGGAAACTGGCTCAAAATATATTCTTCATCTGTTTCATTGAGAGTAGTGTTAAGTCAAGAGGATAGTTCAAGTTGAATGGAGTTATTAATTGCATGTAATTAATAATTTAGATGAGAGCTGATTTGTGATTCGCAATGTTGAATCAAGTTGAGACCTGATGTTCAATAAAACAAGATGAGACTAGGTCAAAATAACTAATTTCGATGTTGAATAAGAAGAATAAGGGCCGGCTTCTGAGCTCGGGATTTGGCTAAGTCCTAGACTTAAAGCAGCTGAAGTCAGAAAATTAGCTTCCAAATGGGGCGTAGTTGCAGCTTTTATAACAGTAGTCGCAGTTTTTATTTTCTCATTTCTATAATTTGAAACGTTTTTACTTGACGAAATTGAACATTTCTAAATAACTCAAAAAGCTGAAACTTTACACTATTTTCTCTTCAGGGTTTATTTTCTAGTTTTTGAAATTTAATTCAAACGTGACTATGACAATGACTGCGACTACGCCCCGTTTCGGAAAGCCAATTTTCTGACTCCAGCAGCTGTTTAAAGTCTAGGACTTAGCCAATCCGAGCTTGGAAACCGGCCCTAAGAAATTATCAAAAACCACAGATTTTGTTGGATAGTTGAAAGATCGGTTTCGGTGGTTACACCATTGTCATTCTCTGATAAACAGTTCATCAGGGGATGACAATGTTGTCAATAAACAGTTTATCAGAGATTGACAATGTTGTCAATAAACAGTTTATCAGAGATTGACAATGTTGTCAATAAATAGTTTATCAGAGACTGACAATGTTGTAACAACCGAAACCGGTCTTCTAACTATCAATAAAATCTGTAGTTTTTGACAATTCCTTAGTCTTCTTATTTAATACAAATAATTATTACAATATCAACTTCTCAACTACACAAAAAGTAATTCTAATGTACTTGGCGAATATATGTTGCCAAATTGTGCTAACTTTCTTTCTTTTTTTATTCAATTTGACAGCTCAATTCAGTTTGCCTATATCTTCTATAACCTGAATTGAATTGAATTGCTGCCACCATTCAATCCTAGGGGGGCGAAACTATTGCGCAGCCAATCCTCTCTTAGGCTAGGCGCAAATCAGTTAGTCAAGACAAGACAGGACATGATCAGACACATTTAGTCACAATACTTCACATAGTTGCTTATGAAGACATGTCTAATTACAATGTCTAATCGGTGTGTGTTGCTTCATAAGCAACTATGTGGAGTATTGTGACTAATCGTGACTAGTCTTGTCTTGACTAATAGGTGTGTGCCTACCCTTAGGCTAGGCGCACACCAGTTAGACAAGACAAGACAAGACATGATCAGACAAGTTTAGTCACAAGAATTCACATAGTTGCTTAACTGAAGACGTGTCAAACTGCAATGACTAAATCAGTGTGCGTTGCGTCACAAGCAGCTATGTTAATTATTGACTGAACGTGTCTGATCATATCTTGTCTTGTCTTGACTAACTGTTGTGCGCCTAGCCTAAGAGAGGATCGGCTGCGCAATAGCTTCGCCCCCCTAGGATTGAATGGAGGCAGAAATTCAATTCAATTCAGGTTATAGAAGATATAGACAAACTGAATTGAGCTGTCAAATGAATAAAAAAGAAAGAAAGTTAGCACAATTTGGCAACACATATTGACCAAGTACATAAGAATTACTTTTTGTGTAGTTGAGAAGTTGATATTGTAATAATTATTCATATTGAATAAGAAGACTAAGGAATTGTCAATAAGCCTAACATTTAACCCTTCAATCCAGTAAGTAGCCTATATTTAAGAGTTCAGACCGGTTTTTTTGCGCAATCCGCGAGAAATAAGGAAAATTTTGCGCAAATCCCCCTCCCCCTCCCCCTCCCCCTCTGCGCCCCCCTCTCCTCCCCCTCTCCTTCTCCCTCTCCTCTCCTTCTCCTTCTCCCTCTCCTTCTCCTTCTCCCTCACCCTCTCCTTCTCCTTCTCCCTCACCCTCTCCCTCACCCTCACCCCTCTCCCAGTGAGGACGAGGGGGAGGAAGAGAGACAGTGAGGGAAAAAATAATTTCCCTTTTTGGAGGAAAAATTCCCTACTGTCAAATTAAAGTGAATCCATCTTTCTACTGTCAAATTAAAGTGAATCCATCTTTCTACTGTCAAATTAAAGTGATCCATATTTCTACTGTCAAATTAAAGTGACTCCATCTAATGTTATACTGACAGTGAGAGTCAACCTTGGAAGATATGCTCAAATTATTCTCTCAGTCAGATCTTAAGTCAGCATCATGAAGCTCTAAGAACCCAATTCAACTTATACTGACAGATTAAATTCCAGTCTAGTATAGATAAGAAACTCTTTTGTAGATGTGCTAAATACTGACAGTGAGAGTCAACCTTGTAAGATATGCTCAAATTATTCTCTCAGTCAGATCTTAAGTCAGCATCATGAATCTCTAAGAACCCAATTCAACTTATACTGACAGATTAAATTCCAGTCTAGTATAGATAAGAAACTCTTTTGTAGATGTGCTAAAACCCTATTACTCTTTAAGTTTCTCGTTCTAGAGTTAGTTGCAAGGATCTTTAAGTGCAAGGATATTACTTTAAATGCAACCCTAAAATCTTTAAATGCAAAGTGAATCCATCTTTATACTGAGTGAATACATCTTATACTGTAAAATTAAAGTGAATGCTAATGAGTGAAAAATAATTTCCCTTTTTCCCTTTTCTACTGACAAATTAAAGTGAATCCATCTTTATACTGATTGGTTTGCTTTCCACCCGACAGTTAAGAAAAATTTCACAAATTCTAAAATTTTCTATGTGCTGTACAAACCGCAGACGTTGCTTTTTAAGTGTGCTCTCCGAGAATATCTATAGTAAATTTAGATTATAGATAAGAAACTATAAATTTGAAGAAACTTAACTACTAACTATATAATCTACTATTTAGTAGATTATAGATAAGAAACTCTTTTGTAGATGTGCTAAAACCCTATTACTCTTTAAGTTTCTCGTTCTAGAGTTAGTTGCAAGGATCTTTAAATGCAAGGATATTACTTTAAATGCAACCCTAAAATCTTTAAATGCAAAGTGAATCCATCTTTATACTGAGTGAATCTGTTACATCTTTATACTGTAAAATTATAAAGTGATTGCAAATTGAATAATTCGGAGGGTACAAGAGAGTGTGATACACCCATCGTTTCTCTGTCTCTCGCATAAGCTTAAAGATTGTGCAAAAAATTCATCTATTTGAAATGCATTTCAAAAACAGATGGCCCCATGTGTTATCTCTTATTCTCGCTACTGCTTTTTCCTCTATTACGAAAGAGAAATCCAAAGTTCCTTTTTAATCCTGCTTTCATATACTGTCAGTTGAAGTGAATCCATATTATTCACTTTGGCTTGCACCCAACTCGAACCTCCTGGCATGTTGCCGTTTTCCTCTATTACGAAAGCCATGTGTGTTGAGTTCCTTTTTACTTCGTCATCCGTAAAATGGCTCTTTCCGCATAGCGGAGCACAGCATTTTACGAATGAGGAGTAAAGAGAGAATAGAGAATTGTTCTCCACTATGATCGATCGTTCGCTACTGCTAGCAGTCAAAACAGATGGCCCCATGCGTTATCTCCTATTCTCGTTACTGCTTTTTCCTCTATTACGAAAGAGAAATCCAAAGTTCCTTTTTAATCCGTCATTCGTATACGAGCATATGCTTCTCTCCACGCAGCGATCTCTACATTACGAATGCTGAGTAAAGGATCATGTCGGTCTCTCCTTTGATCGGTCATACGCTACTGCCAGTTTAAGTGAATCCACCTCAGCAGCTATGCCTTAGTACATCGCTTCTCACAAGTAGCAGTTTGAGATTGCCAGATAGCCCCATGCGTTATCTCCTATTCTCAAATCACCATATTTCTAAATTCCTTTTTTGCTATTATGAACAACGAAATAAGCTATTTTGAACCATCTCTTATCACTGAAAATCCAATGTTGC
>NW_024095679.1:0-8146 GCF_014356525.2 Nilaparvata lugens
AATTCTAGTTTATTTTTTTTATAGAGTGGACTAAATTTTAGCAATGTGAAATCCAAACCTTATTTTTTGAAAACATTTAATCTATAAAATTTGAGAGAGACAGTTTTGGGTTCAGTCTATTATATATCATGGTATTATATAATTTGCTGTCATTTTTTAGATAAATCAATTTATTTACAAAACAAAATGAATATTACAAAAAAGAACCTAATGTACTCAAATGCACCAGTATCAAGTACGGTAATAAAAAGTACTGGTACACCAAGCTTATAATCTTTTTTGAAAGACTATAATGGTCTGCATAATATGAATGCCTGTGCTAAAAAAATAATACAATACTGTAGGACTATTATAAGAAAATAATGGTTTGAGAATACCAGGTCCTAAAAAACCACATCAATACCATTTTGTGTGATATATCGAACATTTAAAAAATTGTTTTCTAAGAAGCCTGAAATCGATTTTCGACACAAGCTTTCTTCTGCTCAATTATTGGCAGAAATGATTCCTGCGCAAATCTACTCTTAATAAAATAAATTGATTCTTCAACAAAATATCCGTGTTGTCGAATTGTGTAAAATCTTTCATGAAAGCCCATATGACTTGATATATCTTCTAATTTCACATCACCAGTGCATTTTCTAAATAAATTATATTCAGTCCTAAGGACTTGCGCAAGAATATGAAAATTTTGCACAAATTGGCAATTCATATATGTAGTCAAGTCTCACTGTTTTATTCAGAGTATTGTACAAAATGTAAATTTCATGCCCAGATATCATAATTGCCGTGCTACCAATTCTCCTAATTCGGGTGGATAGCATTGTTCACTATTAGACCTAATGAAAGTTTCGGCTCCACGTACCCAGGTAGCACAGAAACGTTGAAATAACGTTAGAAACACGTAATACCTTAACGTTGAAAAGACGTTTAAATTCAACGTTGAAAACACGAGAAAATGTCCGCCGTTTCCACATTATTTTCAACGTTGAATAATAGTTGAAAAAACATTGTAACAACCATTATTTTCAACTATAAATAGACGTTGAAAGCACGTCGTGACAACCATTATTTTCAACCATAAATAGACGTTGAAAGCACGTTGTGACAACCATTATTTTCAACTATAAATAGACGTTGAATTAGCCATACTTTTGAACCGGTACCTTATCAATTACATGGTAATATTTCTAAAATCATTTGAAAAGAGATGAAAATACGAAATCATATTTCCATTTATTTACATATGATTTCATGTAACAGAATATTACCCTGCAATGCGGTACATTGGTAAGTTGACATTAAAAAACACACAATAAAAACCATATTCATCTCTTTTCTGTAGGGCTACTTTTTATAGAAATAGAAAGGAAAATAAAAATCTCAGTATCCTTTTTGAATTATTTAATCACTATTATTAATCATTATTTAAATGATTCAAAAAGGATACTGAGATTTTTATTTTTCTTTCTATTTCCATATTACTTCAATTTTGATCCACAAAAATAGTATGATGAAAGGTTGTTTAAAGAACTAAGATGGTTACAACCAAATTACCATGGTAATTTAATATACTCTGCCAAGCTCAAAAACATTTTATGTCTGTAAGAAACATAAATTAAAACTATTATTTCAAGAATTCAGCAGTTGTTTAAAAATCTTGAATTTTTAGTATGATAATTTTATCTGTGGTGAGCAAAAATAGCTCAATTCTTTCTAGCAAATAATATAGATCATCTAAATTTTACTTGACATTTATGCCAGGTTTAAACTATGCCAATTGGCAAAACAATAATAATTGTCAATTAGTTTTTATTTAGCTATGCCTAGATGATGGTTCTAGAATTAAAAGATTCAATTGATACTTTACACCAGCTATAAATTTCAGAAGACAATATTATTGTCTTGTCAATTGGCATCGTATAAACCCGCCTACATTTTAGTTTTCAGGTATGATGATAGCAAATATTCTATTACAGTGTTTCAATAGAAAGGGACTTTCAAAATAACTTTCCACTTTCATTTCATAATACTTTTTAATTACCGACGAAATTAGATTGTTTTTTTCTCCACTGAAAATACTCTGACTGTCGCATATTTTAGCCAATCCTTAATAGCGTCTTCAATTTGGGTCTCAATGCCCACAGTCGACCCACAAGATTTTTTGATAGAATCTGAAACATAAGGTAATATAAATTTTAATAAGAAATTCTATAATATGAAGGCAGATGAATTTTGCCACCACATAGGAGTTATTATTTGATACAGACGTTGCATGTAGAAATGCTTTAAAGGGAATTGCTTTTAACAACAAGTACAGAAATTTTTCTCAAGTGCACATCTAATAATGTTATACATTTGATATTTTGTTATACACATTGATATTTTGAATCACAAGGCGAGGTGATGACTGTTTTTTAGATAAAAATAGTCCATTACTATACAATAGTCAGACGAGAAAGTCACGCCAGCTGTTCGTTCAAACATTCAAAAGAACTAAGAATAAAGTAAGAATATTGGGTTTCCAAATTTTGTAGCATAGACGAATTTTAACTTGAAATACTCCTCTTTCATTAGGCCTATAGAAGTAAACAAATAAGGCTCTATATAAAAACGGTAGAAAATTTATTTTTTAGATTTATGAGTAAAATTTAATAGTTACTGTAGGTACATACTTAGTTTTATGAAAAAAACAGTTGTATCCCGATATTTCAACCATTTTTTATTGGCCTACTAAATTTTGTAAACCTAGACCAAAAGTTTAAAATCACAATGAAATTAATCAAAAATATCCTTGACATATATGGGTTGTAAACATGCATAAATTAATTGAAAATTTAATTTTAAAATGAACAAGTTTAAGCTAAATTTCGTCACCATGGAATGACGATATTTGGAAAATGTTAATATTTATGAGCTGAACTCCGGACACCCGTTTTCAATTTCTTGGATCACCGAGTTAATTACTGAACTTGTTAAAAGCAATCACTTTGATGTTAAGTGATTTATATTATATTAAGTTCAGTGTTATTATATTAAGTTCGATGGAATTTCTCAACACAAGCAGTCCTGTGACAAAAACATATACATAGATAGCATAATGAAAATATTTGTGCAGGAATCAAAGTAATAGTAATTTATTTGGAAGTTAAGTAGTAGGCTACATGTAAAATACTTAAAACCAAGCTTATTGTATTATATTAATTTTTAATAATTATATTAAATTAGAGCCCTCTAATTTAAAACATAATATAACTTACCTAACCCTAACCTCAAATGTAAACATAATTATGTTCAACACACAATATTTGTTTTGAAGTTTAGACAATAAATCACCAAACAATCTCATTTTTTAAATAAGAATAATAAATTAAATAAACTTACCAAGTCAAAGTGGAATAGGTAGACTCTTCTAAAAGAGTTCACAGCTTTCATCAACGTGATGAGAATTCAAACATGAAATGGCGTTGATCAGTCGATCGTCGTTGATAGATCCGTTTTTGTGTAAGGACTACTGTAGCGCTGTGAGTGGTGGAATTGGAAGCTCGTTTTCAACGTGTTTTCAACGATAGATCAACCGTTGAAAACAACGTTGCATTTAAAACGTTGAAAAATTCAACCGCTAACGGTTATTCAACCTCAACAACCAAATTTCAACGTTGGAAACACGTAGGTGTGCTACCTGGGTAATAGATTCTTGATAAAACTATGAATGGATCTATCGCCTATGAATGAGAAATCCAGTTTTCAGAGCAAACAACTTATAATCTTCAGAAGAATTTTGGCAATATACTACACAAATACACAAAGAACAATATCTTACACAATTAATTTATTATTTATTTATTCACAATATCACATCGGAAAAACAGGTAATGACCCAAAAATGTTTCCTTAACACAACAATAAGTACAGTATACAATTCAATCAAAACAAAAGAAGATACTAAAACTAGCGTTTGAAAAGAAAGAAAATAATACTTAGAAAACTACTTCTTAAATATTCCTTGATAGAGTTGATGGTGAAAGTGATGGTGAAATGAATATATGAAGTGATGAAGGAGAGGTGCTTTCAATAAAGATGATGAGAGAGCATGCAGTCTCATATGAATGATAGGATGAGGGCGATAATGATAACTGCCAGCAAAAACTTTGAAAATAATGGGAAAGTAAGAATAAAATGAGTTTGAATGTGCAAATAAAGAAAAAAATATTTAAAGAGTGACATATTTAACAATGATAGAATATCAGCGAAAATTATGGCTGCCATCTTCGCCTGAGAGTGGGCACGGCGAATCCAATTCTTCCCAGGAGATAAGATAGATCATCTAAATTTTTACTTGACATTTATGCCAGGTTTAAACTATGCCAATTGGCAAAACAATAATAATTGTCAATTAGTTTTTATTTAGCTATGCCTAGATGATGGTTCTAGAATTAAAAGATTCAATTGATACTTTACACCAGCTATAAATTTCAGAAGACAATATTATTGTCTTGTCAATTGGCATCGTATAAACCCGCCTACATTTTAGTTTTCAGGTATGATGATAGCAAATATTCTATTACAGTGTTTCAATAGAAAGGGACTTTCAAAATAACTTTCCACTTTCATTTCATAATACTTTTTAATTACCGACGAAATTAGATTGTTTTTTTCTCCACTGAAAATACTCTGACTGTCGCATATTTTAGCCAATCCTTAATAGCGTCTTCAATTTGGGTCTCAATGCCCACAGTCGACCCACAAGATTTTTTGATAGAATCTGAAACATAAGGTAATATAAATTTTAATAAGAAATTCTATAATATGAAGGCAGATGAAATTTTGCCACCACATAGGAGTTATTATTTGATACAGATGTTGCATGGTTTTAAAGGGATTGCTTTTAACAACAAGTACAGAAATTTTTCTCAAGTGCACATCTAATAATGTTATACATTTGATATTTTGTTATACACATTGATATTTTGAATCACAAGGCGAGGTGATGACTGTTTTTTAGATAAAATAGTCCATTACTATACAATAGTCAGACGAGAAAGTCACGCCAGCTGTTCGTTCAAACATTCAAAAGAACTAAGAATAAAGTAAGAATATTGGGTTTCCAAATTTTGTAGCATAGACGAATTTTAACTTGAAATACTCCTCTTTCATTAGGCCTATAGAAGTAAACAAATAAGGCCTCATATAAAAACGGTAGAAAATTTATTTTTTAGATTTATGAGTAAAATTTAATAGTTACTGTAGGTACATACTTGTTTTATGAAAAAAACAGTTGTATCCCGATATTTCAACCATTTTTTATTGGCCTACTAAATTTTGTAAACCTAGAACAAAAGTTTAAAATCACAATGAAATTAATCAAAAATATCTTGACATATTGGGTGTGAACATGCATAAATTAATTGAAAATTTAATTTCAAAATGAACAAGTTCAAGCTAAATTCGGCACCATGGATGACAATATTTGGAAAATGTTAATATTTATGAGCTGAACTCCGGACACCCGTTTTCAATTTCTTGGATCACCGAGTTAATTACTGAACTTGTTAAAAGCAATCACTTAGATGTTAAGTGATTTATATTATATTAAGTTCAGTGTTATTATATTAAGTTCGATGGAATTTCTCAACACAAGCAGTCCTGTGACAAAAACAATAGCCTACATAGATAGCATAATGAAAATATTTGTGCAGGAATCAAAGTAATAGTAATTTATTTGGAAGTTAAGTAGTAGGTACATGTAAAATACTTAAAACCAAGCTTATTGTATTATATTAATTTTTAATAATTATATTAAATTAGAGCCTCTAATTTAAAACATAATATAACTTACCTAACCCTAACCTCAAATGTAAACATAATTATGTTCAACACACAATATTTGTTTTGAAGTTTAGACAATAAATCACCAAACAATCTCATTTTTTAAATAAGAATAATAAATTAAATAAACTTACCAAGTCAAAGTGGAATAGGTAGACTCTTCTAAAAGAGTTCACAGCTATCATCAACGTGATGAGAATTCAAACATGAAATGGCGTTGATCAGTCGATCGTCGTTGTTAGATCCGTTTTTGTGTAAGGACTACTGTAGCGCTGTGAGTGGTGGAATTGGAAGCTCGTTTCAACGTGTTTTCAACGATAGATCAACCGTTGAAAACAACGTTGCATTAAAACGTTGAAAATTCAACCGCTAACGGTTATTCAACCTCAACAACCAAATTCAACGTTGGAAACACGTAGGTGTGCTACCTGGGTAATAGATTCTTGATAAACTATGAATGGATCTATCGCCTATGAATGAGAAATCCAGTTTTCAGAGCAAATCACTTAATAATCTTCAGAAGAATTTGGCAATATACTACACAAATACCAAGAACAATATCTACACAATTAATTATTTATTTATTATTCACAATATCACTCGGAACAACAGGTAATGACCCAAAAATGTTTCCTTAACACAACAATAAGTACAGTATACAATCAATCAAACAAAAGAAGATACTAAACTAGCGTTTGAAAAGAGAAATAATACTTAGAAAACTACTTCTTATATTCCTTGATAGAGTTGATGGTGAAAGTGATGGTGAAAATGAATATATGAAAATATTTGCTTGTACAGGATCCTCTCAAAAATCTTTGCAAAGACATTTAAAATTGCAATTGGTCTATAATTACTAGCAAAAGACCTGTTCCAGACTTGAACACTGGTGTCACCCGTGAGCACTTCCAGACCCCAGGAAATTCGGATTTACAAACACACAAATTGAAAATGTAATGCAATGGGCCACACAAAAATTCCCAGCAACCCTTGACAACAAGGCGGGTATCTTATCAGGGCCTCCAGTAGCACGAGAGTTGAGCAACTTAATTGCATCAACCACATCCTCCCTTGAAATGTGGGTGAGACTAAAGGGATCACAAGGAGTCTGTCCGGCAATCCTCCCAGAGTCCACCAAGGGTTCAGCATCCATTGCTGAAGCATTGGACGAAAAACAGATCAGCAAAAGCATTAGCAGTATCAGCACCCTTGTATATCCTATCATTATGCTTGATAAATTCTTCGTTTAGATGAGAGAAACGCTTGTTGTTCACATATTTCCAGAACTCCCTTAGGTCACAACCAACCCTCTCTTCAACAGATCTTACATAGCTCGAGTAGGCTGTTGCTATCTTAGCTTTGACTCGGGATCGCACAAGTTTGAACTGCTCATCGTGGTACCTGGAGTAGCTCCGCTTCCTACTCAACCTATTTTAAGCTTTAGATCACTCACTATGTCCCGAGAGAACCAGGGAGGGTATTTTGAGTGCTTGTATTGATGACCACAGGAACATTAGCATCCAAACACATATTAAGCATCTAAAATCATTAAGAGCTAAATACTTATCCACTTATATAGTTGAAAACAATGGCTATAGGCTTGTAGACACACAAATCAATTAATTATAGACAAAATAGAACACTATAAACTGTTCAAAATCAATTTAAAACATTAATATTCACTTAAACAGAAAAATATTCAGAGAGCACAAAATTAGAACACACGCAGCCAGCCATCATTTTTAGAGAAAAAGGACGCCTCCTCGTCAGAACAAAAACCACATCTCAAGATCAGTGTCGACGTCATGGACACGTCACCAAAAAATTATAAATTACAAGTTTAGAATTCACATTTATATTGTTCTCAATAAAACTTATTTGAAACTATATTTTAAATTTTATATATCATCTCTATTTAATAATCCATTTATCTGTAATTCTGTCAACTCAGCTCGGGACACCATGGAACATGCAACACAATCATTTACGATAAATTCTCAGTCAAAAAGTTGTCCGTATATCGATACTCTGATATTTACTATAAAGTTTTATAGATCTCGAATTGAAGATTCGATTCCAATCGAGAAAAAAATGTAATATTACAATAATAATCCTATACAGCAACTTCTGTTCACATGTTTAGATGTTATATGTTTGTATTTCACTGGATCTTGAAAACGGCTCTACCGATTCTCACGAAATTCAGAAGATAGTAAGTTTATAATATAAAGATTCGATTGCACTAGGTCTCATCCCTGGGAAAACTCGCTGAAGGACATTAAAAGGATAATTATTATTCATCCTTGGAAAATAGTGA
>NW_024095680.1:0-6665 GCF_014356525.2 Nilaparvata lugens
AATCTGGGGACTAGGAATATTAATGGAAATCTCAAGTTGTAAATTATTGATAAATAAATAAATAATTGATAATTATTTTTAATTTTGAGAAAACAACAATATGTCAATGTACTCACTGAGCGCGAGGTCTACTGTTCACAGAACTACTAGTTTAGAAACAATGAATCTGTTGTCACAGTGCAACGCTTTTTCGTCAATATTTTAGGGTCGAGGTGCAATGCCCGATCAAATACTGTACTCCGATGGCTGCAGCGTTTAGGTGTACTAGTTCTGTGATGAAAAAGAAACCACTGGTCTTTCCGTTCAGTTCGTACTCCTGAAAATGTAGACCGAGTCAGTGTCGTCGAGTCGATCGTCTAGGACTAGTAACAACTGCCGTTCTGACTCGGTCTACACTTTCCGGGGAACGGGAAGTCCAGGTGGTTTCTTTTTCATCACAGAACTAGTACTCCTGACGCTGCAACCCATCGAGTACAGTATTTCGATCGGGCATTGCACCTCGTCGCCCAACTCTAAATATTGACGGAAAAGCGTTGCACTGTGACAACAGATTCATTGTTTCTAAAAAAAAACTGCTCAACAGTGAACACACGATGTTTTACGTTCCAACGCTCATAGCAACTGAAATGGCATAGTATGGGTCGTCTGCCCATTCGTCTGAACATTCGTTCCAGGCAATACCCTCTCCCGTTGACGAGTACTGGCTGTTCGAAAAACATGCGTTTCCTCTGCACAACTCTGTAAATTAGAGTAGTGACTATTAGAGTACTGACCATTAAAGCCACCTGGCTACAGCGCCAGCTACCACCATCTGCTGACAGGATAGCACAAACTGGCTCCACACCAGGCCACTAGATACACGACCCATGTAGCGCACCCACAAGGCGTCGGCATACTGCACCAGGGTGAACGCCTTGTGTGTCACCACCGAGATGTTGGCCGGTGGGGGCGGCAGGGCTGAGAGAATGTCGGGGGATGCGGGCTGGGAGGCGGAAGCGGGCGGCGAGCATTGGGTCCAGGTCTAGAGAGAAGGGGCGGATCGGACGGATGCCTGGGTAGTCTGAAACAGAAACAGAATAGATTTAAGGATAAATAGTAATAAAATATAAATCTGTAAAAATAAATAATATCTATATAAATATATATTTATATTCAAAAAGTAGCACTAAGGAAAAATAATATATTTTAGTTCAGTAAATTAGAAAAAAATATGAAGGGGAGAAAACAAAACCTATTTTCTGGACTATTTTAATACATCAAAATTTGGGGCTGTGCCTGTTGATCCACCACCAATTTATCTCTTTCTCGCTTTGCTCTGTTGCCAGATCGTCTTTTAACAATGAAGATTTAATAATTAATTAACAAAATATTTCATCTTAATCATGAAAATCCATTATGAATTATTGAAAATAATTTCTTGCTTAATAATATAATTATTTTTAAACGAGAATGACAGTTAATATTACATCAATAAACCTGTATCAGCTTATAGTCAATAAATCAGTTTATAGAAGGCATGACAAGACAGAGGTTTGGCAAAGTTTTCTCCTATCTTTCTCCACTGCCATATAACGTGGACCTCACTATAGTTTGGAATGAGAGGAAACATGGATGACACCCGAAAGCAATTAGTAGTATTAATAGCATCTAAATTAAAAATGTACTTTGTGAGAATAATTAAGGAATGAAATTTTGTGAATGAACTACAAGATAACCTATTTTGGACTATATGTAATCCTATTTATTATAATTATTATTTAACGAAAATCCTAAATAAATGCTGTAAATCACCCCGAATACTCTGCTACTACAGCACATTGACAACAGTTTGACAGATGGAAATTCCATCTAGCTGTTAATCCTGTTGTCAATGTCTGCAGTAGCAGAAGTCTTCGGGGTGATTTACAGCATTTATTTAGGATTTTCGTTAAATAATAATTAATATTATTAGCATTTAATAATTGCATTCTCTATTTGATTCCATCTGTAACCTATTATATTAAGTGAGCAATTTCTGTATTATATATCTGGTTATTTATGTTCCACGGATCTCGAAAACAGCTCTAACGATTTTCACGAAATTTGGACATAGTAGGTTTATGATATAAAATTCTATTGCACTTGGTCTCATCTTGGGAAAACTCGCTGAACGACATTAAAAGGAAGTTATTCATCCTTGGCTGAAACAGCTGAGACTTTCGTCGTCTGTGGATAGTAAAAAGGAGCGAGTGATTCTGTGGAAAATCTAAATATCGCATCCCCGAAATTCATAAGCTGACGTACAGCCAGCTGTAAAATATAAACACGATAATTTTAGAGAATTGTGTTCTGTTTAATCATGAATAAAAATAACGTGCAAAGCTCGGTGCCCCGATATTTTTATCTGAATTTGGGAGAGGAATAGCAAAGGTTACCTTATCATTTTGATGACGTACTTATTGTATTCAATCAATAAAGAATCAATATTTTTTGAGAACTCACTAGCTGTGGCAAGACAGACGACAACCAACACCCAGAAGCTAAAATAGCAGCAGAAGAACGAAGGAGAGAATCGGCTGCAGGTAGAGACTGGGCAGTGCACTCAGGCATTCTGACGCCTCCTTGAATAGATCGGCCGGAAATTGAGGTTGGTCGCATCGAGCATACTAGTAGTAATATCACAGCCTGAAAACGGAAGTCAAACATTACAATTATTATACTTGACAGCATTTGAACAATTGTAACAAGACATTTTTTACATGCAATGCAATTGTTCAGTAATTTCCATCTGTAGACTGGCTGGCCGCTATGGTTTCGTAAAAATGAGCGCTGCTATCCAGAGATTGTCGGAGGGTGAGCATTCCTGACTGGCAATTAGGAGGTACCGGGTTAGATTCCCGGGCTGGCAAATAATTTTTGAATAGTAGCGCACATCGAATTTCCATCTAGCCGTTTACCATGTTGTCAATTTGCAGTAGCAGAAGTCTTCTGGCTGATTTACAGTATTTAATTTGGATTTTCGTTTAAACATAATTATTTATTTACATCATTAATGTGAGGCATATTAATATAAACACAATTTAAAGGTGCGAACAGATTATGTGCCACAAACATGTGCATTTGCTTTCATCAGCTTATGTTCATCTCATTAACAAAACAATAAGATCAGTTGCACAGTCAAAGCTTAAACTTAATTTAATCAGCTGGTGGCTCAAATTCAACATGAAACAATTATAACAAACGAGACTTGATACGGATTAATCCAGTTTAAAATGAAATTTAGTTTAAAAACTGTCTCTGTGCAAACGGCCCTAGATATATATAACAAGAATAGTCTCCGCTGATGAAAAGTGAAATGAGCATTCCATAGCGCATAAGTCTGTACGCACCTTAAAGAACAAGAAGTATTGTTCTTTTTCATGATTACTCTGTGCATAATGTACTTAATAATATTTTATACAACGTAAAAAAGAACTATAATATGCGTACTATATGTATGTTATGAGAATAAAGTTTGATTTTAATTTTATTTGGACTTACTATTTGCTAACTTTCGGTAAATCTATAATAAAGGAAAGAACTGGCTTACGGATAGGAAATTCAAGACGCATCATCACGTCTCAACTACTCAACTGGTATCTTGATTTTTTTCGTATAGATTATTCATCACCGAATATTGATTGTTATAGGGCTATTTCAATTCTTCAAGATTTCATTACACAAAGTTTTAGTTTGTTAAGTTTTTAATTCGACCCTTACGGAGCTGGGTTACTTCTAGTAAATAATAAAGAAGTATGAAATCATTTTCTCAACTACTTCAGTTTAGAATAATTAATTGTTTACAAAAAATTCATGATATATAATGAGTCATGAGTACAAATGTGAGGCGATCAATAATTGTACTGTATGAAGATGATAATTTACAAACTAAGATGAAAACGATAACATGAGCATACAGAAGCGATCAAATTATTGTACTAATAACATACACCCGGTTGCACAAAAGTCTGTTAACTTTTAACCCAGATTAAATGCCACGAGAACCAATCAGAGAAGCGTTCTTCTTAAGGTGCGTATAGATTTACGCGCCGCGAACATGAGCAATTCACTTTTAATCAGCTGATGCCAAGCTTTTTATATCTGTATCTTACCGTTTCTGTAAAAATGCAGATATAGTCAGCTGATTGAAAGTGAATTGCTCATTTTCGCGGCGCGTATATCTGTACGCACCTTGATATGTATCTATAAGAATGTAGGCTATTGAAAGTCAAAAGTGTTAGAAAGTATTAAAAGAATATATTTTATATGTGAATGAAATTTCTGCTCGCGTGTATCTATAATATGTATCTATAAGAATGTAGGCTATTGAAATTCAAAAGTACATCATCTTAATACTAGTAGTTCTGTGAACAGTAGACCTCACGCACTATTCTCATCCACAAGTAACTGATTGAAACTATAGACCTTATGAAATACAACAATAGACTGGCTTCTCCACAACATCTGTGTAATCACTTGTCAGCTGATTTATGATGAATAATTCTAGTCTGATTTTTCTCTAATATTGGCGTAGGAAGGAGGCTCCTTTTCCTTTTATATTATACTTGAAATGCAAAATTTCAAAACCTTTTATATACGTCGACGCGCATTAAAAAAGGAACATACCTGTCAAATTTCATGATAATCTATTACACGCTTCGCCGTAAATGCGCAACATATAACATTTAAACATTCAACCTCTGATTGGTTCTCGTGCAATTAACATGATTCAAATTGACAGGCTTATGTGCAACCAGGCCATAATCTACTTGTTAGTTGCAACGAAATAATGTACTTGTTAATCGAAATAATCTACTAAAAATAAAATCAAACAACAAATACTAACTGTTATAACAGATGATATTATACCGTAAAGGAAAAGGCTCTTTCATTTTTTTTTGAATAGCTTCCTCAAGTAACAGTTCGTTGGCGTATTGTCGAGTTCCACTTTTATGTCGTATACGTCCACCAACTATCGTACAACCAACTGAATAAATCAAACAGAAATAAAATTAATAAACAGAAAAGGACAATAAACAAGATAGAAATTGAAACAAGAAATAACTCAAATTTAACTAAATAAATTGAATAAAAATAACTCAAATCAAGCTTAGGAGGTCAAATACTACCACACTTGACTCAAGTTGACCACACTTGACTCAAGTTGACCGCACTTGAATCAAGTTGACCACACTTGACTCAAGTTGACCGCACTTGACTCAAGTTGACCACACTTGACTCAACTTGACCGCACTTGACTCAAGTTGACCACACTTGACTCAAGTTGACCGCACTTGACTCAAGTTGACCACACTTGACTCAAGTTGACCACACTTGACTCAATTTGACCACACTTGACTCAAGTTGACCACACTTGACTCAAGTTGACCACACTTGACTCAAGTTGACCACACTTGACTCAAGTTGACCACACTTGACTCAAGTTGACCACACTTGACTCAAGTTGACCACACTTGACTCAAGTTGACCACACTTGTTAAAAAATTTGACAAATATTGTAGAATACTTACCAAGTGAGGCAATGCAAACTGCAGTCATCACTATGAACGAAACAATATTTGCGAAGAAATAAAAGAGTGATATGACAATCAGCGATAGAACTGCAACAGAAAGGTAAAGGAAATCATAAAAGCTGTTGTTCTTTCCTGATCATATTCATATGATTTGTAATTGTATTAACAAATAAATAAAATAAATTAAACTGTTCAGAAAATACTCAAATACAATAGAACATTTATAGATAAAAAGATGAAATGATTCCAAGAGTAATAAATATTATAACACATCTTCAATTAGTACAGTACAGGAAAGGAGCTTATTGACAGGGCTTATTCATAGCTGGCACGTTAAATATACACACGTTACAAGTCACGTTACACACTGACATCAATAAGAAGTGGAGGACAAAACTGAGCTCAATTAAAACTGGAGGTAAGACAGAGTACAATGTGCAGAAAGAAAATTACAATTGGCATGAATAACAGAGAAGAGTTATTATAAAGGAAGCATTTTTAAATTTAAAAAATACAGTAAAAGTGGAAAAGTGTATGATTCTGGAAGTAATTTCTAGAGGAAATTTCTTCCATGAGTTTAGTTGCTTCATTTGGTGGAAGGGTTATGAACAAGATTGGTGTTGTTCAAGGTCACTGTGAATAGTACAAAAAAATCAACTAAACTAAATTCATCTATAAATGAAAAATGCAGCAATCAAAGATCATTGAACTCACAAATCCCGTCCGGTATGCGTAAACAGTAAGACAGTATCAAATTTCAATCACTGTCTTTCTTCAAAACGCATTCATTTATGGTCTAATTACATCAGCACTTTGAAAAAAAACGAAACGTTAACTATGAAAAAATTGAACTAAATAGAAAAAAAACAGCAACCACTCCGTACATAGTTTTAAGTTTTGTGTAGTGTATGTAAGTGTGTGTGTGGTGTTAGTGTGTGTGTTTGTGCGCATGTGTGAATGTGTGTGCGTATGAATGTGTGCGCTATGTGAATGTGTGTGCATATGAATGTGTGCAAGATGATTATAATATTGACTATTGATTTATTTCATTATAATACCATAATACCATATTCAATTATTATGTTCTTCATGATATAATATTTAAATTTGTAT
>NW_024095681.1:0-7187 GCF_014356525.2 Nilaparvata lugens
TTTTTCCTGATCTGTTTCATATATTTTCAACATGACTCAAGCGTGAATTTTGCATTCTACAATCATGAGAAAAACACTTTTCATTATAATATTCTAGTAGGAACCTCTCGCGACAGAACGCTAGTCAAAACAAAATATGATCGAGTGCCAGGCTATTATTCTACAATAATAATTCTGTATTTCGCTTCTCACTAGAGTATTGTCATTTTCTCACTGCCTACAACTTCACCTAGATAAATTGACTCGACAGCGATCATGGTTATATTTCTCTCAAACTCAAAGTACGTGACATTTTCTCTAAACACTGGGAGAAATAATTCTCAGGCATGATTTTCTAATATGAAAATTTATTACTATGAAAATTCAGCTGGAACAACTATCTTAGCATGGACTGCTACTGCTTGACTTCTGATTATCAACATTATTGAATTTACAATACACTACCACATTAAAGACTACTATTACACTATTATCGATTCTCAAGTTCACTGACATTTTCAACCTTACTGAGCCTCACATAATTACTTCTCAACAATACACTTCATATCCAACTAGTTTCAAGTACTCTACTAGATCTTAAAATATCTCACTTATTCACATGGAAAACTTGATCGCAATTTTACTATTCATCATAAAAAATATATCATTCATTAAAGATTTCCCCTTTTTTTCATTTATTAATAACTTCTTGACTACTTATCTCTAAAGGGTCCTACTACTGTTAATTACCTCAATTTAATTTCCCAACAAAAATTCTATTTCCTTTTGACACGAATTTTCCTACATATTTCTACTTTCTATCCCCAATTAAATTTTTAATCAACCTTTCAACTCTCAACTACAGAATAATTTAAACTCATGCTTAACTCAAGAGATTTTCCCTTTTCATTTCAAATTCAACTAGAAGAATTCCATTGTTAATTTTATTTTAATTTAACCCGTTCAGTACTGTTCCAAAATTTATTTCTACTTTCACTAATAACCATTTAGCATTACCTAAATACTCGAAAAAGTTTCTCTGTTATTTTTATTCGTATACCTTACATCGCTTTAAATATCCATTGTCTAAAACCTTCAATTTCCGTTACCATATACCAAATTTCTAAGCAACTTTAAACTCAATAATACCCTTTTTTTTACTAATTATTACTTGTGTTTTTGGCGGACTGACTTTCCTACCAAACATTGACGAACCTTTTGACTGGGCTTCCCTAACTGCATTACGCTTTGTTTTCCTTACAATCACTACGAAGACTCACTAAATATTCTAGATTTCGGTTTACGTTATTCTACTGACGAGTCCCATAACTCTCGAATGAACCAGACCGTTTACTAGATACAAAAAAATCTTAGCTCACCCATCTTCGTGTGCCTTTCGCTAAAATTATACAATTCCACCGTACAAATTTGCAAGGTTAGTCCACAGCTAGATTCCTTGATTTTTACATGACAACTTTCGGGCAGTGCTCCGGTCTCTCTGGACACGGACCTACACTCGCGCCGATTACCTAAATTCATCACAACACACACAGCAGACATCCCCTTGTCCTCCTCTAAATCTTGAGTCAACTAAACAACAAAAAAATTCCCACAGCCTACAGGAAACGTCACCAACACAACGGATCTTTACACTATCACTACGCATGCCTACCGCAAAAATCATACAAAAAAAAATATCTCCAATAATAAAACTGATTCACCTTTTCGAGAATAAACATTACTGATAAAGGGACTTAACAACTTCATCTGAATCAACTTATTTTCATACAAATTCCCAAGGATTTGATTATCGTTTCAACTTTAATCACAATACCCAATTATTTAGTTTAACATATGAAGGCCAAAACTACTCATCAACTTTTCAAAACTACATACCAACAAAACTAATAAAACAGTTTCCTATTTATTCTCGATTACCTTCGATCTACCTAAACTTATCAAAAAATTTCCTATTTTCCTCAAACATTCTCCCATAATAATTTCCGATTTTCCTATTTACTTGGGTTGACCTTTAAAATCTCAATATTCACTTTCACTACTACTATACTATGATGATACTCAAGTACCCGACGTGAGACCAGAATACGTACGTTGACATTACAATATTTCTATCATCATTCACGGAATTACAGAATACAAAAATTTATTCAGCACTTAGAATCAGTTTTTTCTCACATGTCCTAGTTCTTCTACTCATTTTTATTCTAACGTTTAACCATTCAATATCAATGATCAATTTCATATGAAGTTTCAGAATACTTTCAACTTAAGCATCAATGATACTTGACTTTATCTTTAAGCACTTCAAAAGATTATCATTTTAATGGTTTACATAACTGAATAACTTTCCTGTTTCATCTACAATTATTTAAACTTCAGAAAATTTGAGTAGCAACAATAATTATTCATTCAACTCCAACCCAAAATATTGACAGTTAACACGTTCACAGAATGAATTATTAAGTATAGACTCAGAAAATTGATCTAGTATTATTAGAGTAAGTTATGAAAAATTTATTTTTTTAGAAAATTTGAATTCCAGAGATTAAATATCTCTAGACAGCAGAGTCGGCGCAGTTGTGTGCTAAGAAGATAATTTTGAATACAATTTAGAATTTAGAAATAGGCCGACACATCTAGAAAATACCTGAGTCTATACCTAATTCATGCAGGTGAACGGGCTAGAGTCAAGAAAACTTCAATTAATCTTGCCATGCCTGATTTAATAGGTTTATACTATAGAATACACTACAATTTGAAATAATAGAAAAAACAAACAGCCTCAATAAACATTGGCAGCTAAATCGAACAACAGAACAACAATATCATGTTACTTTGTTGACATTCTTCATCTGATTCGGGGGCGCATTACTATCCCCGTTAGATAGCAATACGTCCACAAAACCAAACAAGATCAGTCATAAAATAACCAATCAATTTCAACATGAAATTACTCAAGAAAGAAAAAACCCGTTTAACCCAATTCGTCGATAGTAACCCATATAACTTCTGTTATAGCTCTACAGCCCATTGTGGGCTTTGGCCTCCTCCACAACATTCCTCCAAACGTTTCTATCCATTATAAATCCTCTCCATCCTCTATAACCCATCCTTATCAAATCATCCCTTATCTCATCTTCCCATCGAATTCTTGGTCTGCCTTGTTTTCTTCTTGAGTGAAGCTTCTCTTTGAGCACTATTTTTGGCATTCTGGTTTCCTCCATCCTATAAATATGTCCGAACCACCTTAGTCTCTGTGCCTTTATGAAGCGTACTATACTACGGCCTTTTATTAATAGTTCAAGTTCAGCATTGGTTCTCCTTCTCCACTCTTCTCCTTCTTTTACAGGACCGTACACTTTTCTAAGCACCTTTCGTTCAAATACACTTAAATTATGTTGGTCTTCCTTAGTCAAAGTCCATGATTCAGAGCCGTAGGTAACTACAGGTCTTATAAGGGTTTCATAAATCTTAAGCTTGCTGCTTCTACTGATGAGCCTGCTCTTTAGAAGCTTCATGTTGCTGTAGTATGCTCTATTTCCCGACAATATTCTTTGTTTGATACTGGTGCTCATCATATTCTGATTATTCAATTCAACACCCAGATAGCTGAAGTTTTTCACTCCCTCAACAAACCTATTATCGATTCTCAGACTCTGTGGAACCCTTCGCGCTTGACTTCTTGATATTTTCATGTATTTTGTTTTATTTTCATTGACTAGGAGACCAATCTTTTGTGCTTCTCTTTCTAGTAATTTATACGTGTCCTGGAGGATATCTTTTCTTCTGGCAATTATGGCTACATCATCGGCATAAGCACATACTTGATACATTTTATGAAAAATGCTGCCTCTCTTGTCAATGACGTCTATCACACGATGTAATGCAACATTGAATAGGAGTGCTGACAGTCCGTCACCTTGCTTTACGCCAGTGTTGAACTCAAACTTTCTACTTTTTCTAGATCCAACTTTTATCATGGCCGTAGTCTTGTTCATTGACATTTTGGCAAGTTTGATCAACTTCTTCGGTAAGCCATAATGCCTAGTACTTTCCATAATTCACCCTTATTAAACTATCAAAGGCTTGTTTAAAATCGATGAATAAAATGTGTAGGTCGAGGTCATGCTCATAGAACTTTTCTGTGATCTGTCTTATTGTAAAGATTTGGTCTGCTGTCGCTCTTTCAGGACGGAAACCACACTGATACTCTCCAATGATTCGTTCTACATATATTGTCATTCTTTTGTTGATTACACTTGAAAGGATTTTATAAACTACACTGAGCAGTTATCCCACGGTAGTTGGAGCATTCTAGTTTATCTCCTTTCTTATAAATGGGACATATGAGGCCTATGTTCCAGCATTGCGGCATGACTTCTTTCCTCCAAATCATACATATAAGCTCATGTATGTTCCGCACTGTGAAATGACTAGCGTATTTATCATTTCAGGAGGTATATTATCTTCCCCAGCTGCTTTGCCATTTTTGAGCTGCTTAACAATAACCTCTATTTCCTCATATGTTGGCTCTGGTACATCATCTGTGTTGATTGGTGGTTCCTCATCCCCGTTTCGACCACCCTCATCTTCATTGCTCTGCTGATGTTAGCAGTTCTTCAAAGTGTTCTGCCCACCTCTCCATTACATTGTCTTCTTCACTTATAACTTTTCCTCTTTTGTCTTTGCAGGAGCTAATTTTGTGCCTATATTCTCTATTAATTTTCTTCATAGCACTGTAAAACTTCTGTGTTTCATTTTGCCTGTACAAGCACTCTATTTCTCCCAATTGATTCTTCATTGCCTCTCTTTTCTTTCTTTTACATGTTTTATTGGCTATCGCGCGTTTCTGCTTGTACTCCTCACAGTTGCGTCTAGTCTCCCTTTGAATCATCCGAGCTCTTGCCTCATTCTTCTCTCTTATTACTTCTCTGCACTCATCGTCGAACCATTTCTCGTTTCTCACCCATCTCTTTTCACCGATCGCTTCATCTGCTGCTTCTTTCAAGCCAGTGGCTAGTTTGACCATACTTCTTCAACCCCATCTGAGCCTAAGATGTCTCTGGTTTTAATCTGAACAAGTCTAATGTAGTCATTCGATTTCTGTTGATTTTTAAGTTTTTCGACATCCCATCTCTTACTTGTGACTTTATGTATTTTCATCATGACAGTCTCTGCCTTAATTTTTTCGCTAATCACTTACAATGGGCTCTAGTCTATTGCGTATTATTTACTATTATAACTTGGGAAAAGGCCTGAATTAAAGACAGTGCCCGGCACATTTGATACTTTTTATTATTTTTATAATCTCATCATTATTAGTTGGAAACAAGAAAAAATTCTGTTAAAATTTGAATTTGAAGAAGAGGAGTCATTAATTTGTAGATTTGATTTTTGAGCCTTTAATTTGGGTGCCATTGATATGAAGAATTTATTAAATGCATCAGCTACCTGCTTGGAATCAGTTAAATTTTTTCATTTTCTTAGTTCTATATTAGGCTGTGTTTGTTTTGTTTTACCTCTAAATTCATTAATGATTTTCCAGCTTGTTTTTGATTTATTTGAAGCTCTCAAAATTATATTACTCATATATTGCTTTTTTGCCTGAACAACTTCATAATCATAAATTTTTTTAATAGCTTTCAATTGCTCCATATCAATTCTCAAACCATTATTAATTCTGATTTTAGCCACTTCCAAAAGATGTCTTATTTGCTCAATTTCGTCGGTAATCCATTCACCTTTTAATCTCTTTTGCTCTGAGTTTTTTTTCTTCTACATCTCAAAGGGCAATTTATGCCAAGATGAGACTGTAAAATTTCATGGAACCTCGCAAATTGGCTGTTTACATCTATTGCATTATAAACTGAAGCCCATGATTCACCACTCAAAAAGGTTTTCATTTTTATTATGTTTTCATTAGAACAAGTATACATTGGAATACCAGTTGAATTTGTTTAGACTTGAATCTGGTGGAATCACGTGTGACATGTGTGCGAAAAACCTGTGCAGTATGGTCTGATACAGTGTATGAACAACCTGTTCTGAATATATACCTTTTTCAATGTTAGTGACAATGTTATCAATTGCTGTTCTGCTTATTCTAGAAATTCTTGTTGGTTCTTTAATCGTGTAGTGTAAATCAAAAAGATTCAGAATATTTACAAGATTTCTATGTTCAGAAGAACTATCTAAAACATTAATATTATAATCGCCTGCAACAATGACGTTATTAGAACATGACTGCAAATACGATTAATAAAATTTCAAGGTTTTCAAGAGAAATATATTAGTATCACCGCTAGGTGATCGATACAGACCTACTATCATACGGATCTCCATCAATCTTAAAATTGAAGCCACATATTTCAATATCCTTAATGTGACTCAAATCAGAAATATAATAACAGTAAATTTATGATCAATAGCATTCAAAAATTCAAGACTGGCATACACGACCACTCCTCCTTTTCTCATATCAACTCTGCAGTAACTACACACTAGAGACATGTTATTGATAGGTAGGGAATTGTTTCATAATCTTCCAAGCCATGCTCGGTCAATATTAAAATGTCTGGTTGTTCATCCTCCACCAAGATGTCTAAAAGAGCTACCTTACTAACTATTCCATCAATGTTTTGATGTATTATTTTCAGACTATATGAGTCTTTAAAATATCTATTATTAATAGTGTCTTTGACAAGGTATCTTCTATTATTATTCTTCCACCCCCTGTCACAGCTTATTAGTTTCCCTTATCATTTAATAATTGAAACGTTATCACACATTTCACTTAGACTAGTTGAGCCCACCTATTCAAATGCAAACCATCTTTGCCTAAGCCTTCTCTGGTGTTGATGAAACTATTGGGGTTAACAAATAGTACACCCAATTTGGCGCATTCACTTCTGATGGAGTCATTAATCCTCGTAATGTATGAGTCACTCACTGAACGCCTTAGTATTATTCCGCTGATTATTAATCTTGATGTACTAAAACATTGCTTGGCTGTCCTTATCATGTTCCTCATCTCATTCACCACGGATTCTTCAGATTCTCTGCGGATTGATTTGTTCCTACATGAATTAATACACTTTTATAATTCTGTGCTGACGATTTTTATATTTATGTTCAATCACTTTAGTTAGCTGCTCGATGCGTATTCCAGGACGAACATCAACAATACA
>NW_024095682.1:0-7256 GCF_014356525.2 Nilaparvata lugens
ATAAAGAAGCTCTTGAACTCATTCAATTACCGATTTACTTCCTCTATTGGACAAATATCACTTCAAAAAAATGAAGCAGATAATAAAACAGATATACTATAAACAATATAATCAATGAATGAAGTTGATAGTAAATCCTAAAACACTTTTGATCATGAAGCTCTTGAACTCATTCAAATATTGATTTACTTCATCTATTGGACAAATATATCACTTCCAAAAAAATTGGAGTAGATAAATAAAACAGAATATACAACAAACAAATGATAACTGAATTAAGTTGATGGTAGATCCTAAAACACTTTCGATCATGAAGCTCTTGAACTCATTCAACTACTGATTTACTTCCTCTATTGGACAAATATATCACTTCCAAAAAAATGGAGTAGATAAATAAAACAGAAAATACTATGAACAAGTAATAACTGAATGAAATTGGTTGTAAATCCTAAAACACTTTCGATCTAGGAGCTCTTGAACTCATTCAACTATTGATTTACTTCCTCTATTGGAAAAATACCAATTTTAAAAAAATTGGAGTAGATAAATGAAACAGAATATACTACAAACAAGTAATAAATGAATAAAGTTGATAGTAAATCCTAAAACACTTTCGATCATGAAGCTCTTGAACTCAATTCAAATATTGATTTACTTCCTCTATTGGAAAAATACCACTTTAAAAAAAATGGAGTAGATAAATAAAACAGAATATACTACAAACAAGTAATAACTGAATTAAGTTGGTTGTAAATCCTAAAACACTTTCGATCTTGAAGCTCTTGAACTCATTCAAATATTGATTTACTTCCTCTATTGGAAAAATTCCACTTTTAAAAAATTAGAGTAGATAAATAAAACAGAATAATACTACAAAACAAACAAGTAATAACTGAAAAAAGTTGGTTGTAGATCCTAAAAAACCCCGAATCATGAAGCTCTTGAACTCATTCAACTACTGATTTATTTCCTCTATTAGACAATATCACTTCCAAAAAAAATGAAGTAGATAAATAAAACAGAATATACTATAAACAAGTAATAACTGAATTAAGTTAATTGTAAATCCTAAAACACTTTCGATCTTGAAGCTCTTAAACACATAAAATTACCGGTCAACTTTTGCTATATAAGTATACAAGCACAGACTAACTAGTAGCTGTATATATAAGACACTAGCCGGCTCTGTACCTCAGCTAAGACTGAGAGACTGAACTGAGATCTAAACAAGCTACGACCCAATAAAATCAGGTTTTAGTTCTGTAATAAAAGATTCTAATAACGACCTCTCTTGACGTAGGAATTGACGCGTGTAAACGGTCTCTAACTTTTGTTAATTAGTTTTACACGCCTCTTTTGATCGATTGATAATGTGTCAAACTTAAGCTGGTTTACACCCAAGTTATAACAAAATGTTGATAACTTAGTCCTTATAGATTCTATTAGATTGAACGGAACTTGACAACACATATGTTCATCAGTGTATGATAAGTTGTGTTCAATCTAATAGAATCTATAAGGATTAAGTTATTAACATTTTGTTAATAACTTTGGTGTAAACGCAGCTTTACTTTTGCCATTACTCTTATTAAATCTTTAGCTTTTATCATGCATTCATACAAACAAACCTCACCTTGACGGTCGTTAACCAAGGGTTTAATGCTTGTTATAATTGTAAATACCTTCTTGTATAATATTATATTGAAAATAATGTTAAAATAAAAGCAATTATTCATTCATTCATACAATAAGTACATGTATCATGGATGGAAATTAATTATTATTAAACAAAAATCCAAATTAAATGCTGTAATTCACCCCGAAGACTTCTGTAATGGTATAGCCTCATATCTGAATATTTCACTCATATATGAGTATCATTTTTTGTTCTGCCCAAAGTTAGCTTGGTACTTTCTGTCCCGGTTGCACAAAAGTCGGATAAGTTTTAACCGTGATTAATTCCACGAGAACCAATAAGAGAAGGCTTTATTGGAAAGGCGGCTTCTCTGATTGATTCGTCTCGTTAAATTAATCACGGTTAAAATTCAACCGGCTTTTGTGCAACCGGCACTATAAATTAATTGCTACTACCTAAAATTAATTGCAATATTCCAGTGTATGTGTATAAACAGAATATGCACAAAAATTCAGTGTAAATCATAGTAGAGCTGATGTTGTGATAGATATCTTTTTACGAAATAAAAATGTTTTAAATATTGTCACAACTAATTATTTATTAAGAAATTGAAATACTTATTTTGGTTGCTCCACCATTAATCTCTTGTAAAACTGAAAGCTTAAATATTCGATCAGGAGAATATTCACAAATATTAGTGATTAATTTATTTATTTCCAGATCGAAATTACTGAGAAATTGCATTTATTCAAATGCTAATTAATTAATAATTATTATTAAACGAAAATCCCAATTAAATGCTGTAAATCACCCCGGAGAATTCTGCTACTGCAGATACTGATAACAGGGTAAACAGCTAGATGGAAATTCGATGAGCGCTACAACTATTCAAAAATTATTCCCGGGCTGACAAATAATTTTCGAATAGGAATAGCTCATCGAATTTCCATCTAGCTGTTTACCCTGTTGTCAATATTTGAAGTAGCAGAAGTCTTCGAAGTGATTTACAGCATTTAATTTGGACTTCGTTTAATAATAATTATTATTTTTTTCCCCTTTGTGAAAGCATAACAATAAATGCATGTAATTCATAAACAATACAAAAATGATAGTGACACAGGTATTTATATTGTTATTGATATTGATAGTTTCAATGATTTCCTGACAAATTTAAATATTTTCATGAAGGATATCTACTTCACAGCAAATAATTATCATTTTCATATAGAAACAATACAATTTGATGAAATATCATGCTTCCTTGTATAACTGCGATTTTCCTGTATTTGATATTTATTTACTCGATGATATTCCATGGAATTATTTGATTGAAAGTAAGAAACGTCAATAATTTATTGTTGATCAATATTATCAAAATTTATACTTTGGTCACAATAGAATATAAACAATAACAAGGAAAATCAAATGTAATAATATTAAATACAGTTAGTTTGACTATCTGTTATTTCTGTATATTAATCATGAATGAAATTTGATAATAATATAGTGTGGTCCACGTTAAAATGGCAGTATAGAAAGATAGAAGAGCAGCGTTGCCGATTCTCTGCCTTAATACTGCCTTCTATAGAAGATAGCTGATTCCGGTACATCTATGATATTCACTTTTCATTCTTGCTAAAAGATAATAAATCAATCTAAATTATGAATTTAGATGGAGTAATTCAAATAATTTAGGTATTCCATGACATTTATTTGGCTATTCATCTACTCCAAAACAATTTGCTTGGTTAAATCTATAACTTAAATTTAAACCCCACCCCAGTCGAGGGTTTAAAATCACGCTGTTCTAAGTCCTGGACTTGAAGATTTTTGATAAATCCTTGACTCGGGAAGAGACGAGAATCTAATTCAAGTCCTAGCCTTATAAGCCCTTTAATCAGAAAGCGAAATTATAAACTCCAGGGTCTAACGTGATCTCTAAGCTCCAGGGTCTATTTGAGTCCTCGACTACGTTAACACTGTGACTCGGAAAGCCAATTTTCTGACTCCAGAGTTTAAAGCCGGTTGAAGTCTAGAACTTAGCTAAATCCCGAGCTCGGAAACCGGCCCTTATTTTATTCGTCAAGAAAAATATTTTTCAATGATTTAAAAATGATTTTTCATAATAATTATTTAGATAAAATATTTTTTTGATCAATTATAATTCTACATCGTTAAAAACTATATTGGCGGGGCTAGAGAATGATAGCGCTATCTCCTTGTTGATTGATAGACAAGGAGAACAACATCAATGTCGATCAAATACTGTCATTATAACGTGAACATCACTATATTATTATTATTATTATTAACTAGCAGGAAACCCGTGCTCCACAAGAGTCTATTTTAAAACTTGACAAACTGAAAACTTGACCGAGTGGAATCTTGATGAATTGAAAATAGGTCTATAACCATCCTCTGTTAATGAAGAATCTATATGCAAAATTTCAAGTTAATCAGTCCAGAATTGAGACGTAATGATCCGTCAAACATAATTTTCCTATCCCGTACGGTATAAGCCAGTCTTTCCCTTTATTATAGATGATAATAAATAGATGAATATTATAGAAATAGATGATATATTATAGATAAATAGATGGTATATTATGATATTATAGATCAGTGGTCGCCAAACAGTCGATCGCGAGCTACCGGTAGCTCGTGGGGTAGTTTTTGGTAGCTCACAGAAATGCTTTGGTTGACAATCAATATTTGGCCATTGGCCTCAAGTCCCCAAAGAAAAATATTCAAGTTGCATTGAGGTTTAAAGCTATGTTTAGCTCTACCTACGTGTGTGAAGCATCTTTTTCAAGTATTAAATTCATAAAAAATCGATATAGGAACAGACTGACTGATGAACATTTGGACAACTGCATCAGAATGGAGGCTACAACGTACACTCCAAACATCAAAAAAATACTGGATGACCAAAAAGAGTTCCACTGCTCTCATTCAAATGTACATTTCAACTTTTGTTATACTTTTTGCTATGAGCTAAGTAGATTTCAACACTAGAATATCTCTATAAAATAAAAGTGTGAAACATTTCATTTTGCGGACTGTACTTTTACAGTCTATATTTCTTGATAGTTCACTAGAAGTTTTATAATGCTATTCTAGCTTACAGGCTCATAAGTTGTGTGGCGACCATTGTTATAGATTATACGATTTCCTTTGATGATACTACATACTGTATTTGAAGGTGGAAGTTTTGGAAGATTTGTGCATGATGTAAGAATTAAAACATACAACGATTTTAAAGTTTTGAATATTTTACTTTTCAGTTTTGTACCGTATTCAAGATAAACTATTAGTTGCATAATTGATTTCCAACATGCAAGAAATTCATGACTACATACTACAAGATGTTTCTACCACAAAATTACCACTACATGCATACGATTATCAACAGCTACACACACAGCACAAAATTATACTCACATGTCAGATACATAATTCAATCACAAAAAGTTCAATTCAGCTTCCAATGCAAGACTACTAATCAATGCAAAGGTCCCGAGAATGGACCTCTTCAAGTGGTTAGGCAAAAGAGGAGAGGAGAATAGAGAGAGAGAAGTAGAAATGAAAGATAGAAATCAAAAGGAATGAGGATGAAACATAGAAGAAGACAGCATAAGGATATGAATGAAAGACAAGAGTAATTGACAGAGAGGAAGAGACTTGGAGGAAGAAGAAGAGGAGAAGAATGACAGTGAAATATAAGAGAAGAGCATGAAGTATATAGTGAGGTCCACGTTATAATGGCAGTGGAGAAAGATAGGAGAACAACGTTGTCGATCCTCTGTCTTGTCAATGCCTTCTATAGACGGTAGCTGATACAGGTTATGATGTAATATTAACTGTTCGTTCTCGTTTAAAATAATAAATTATATTTTATCAAGCAAGAAATTATATTTTTCAATGATTTCATAATCAAGATTTTGTTAATTAATTATAATTCTACATTGTTGAAAGACGATCTGGCAACAGAGCAAAGCAAGAAAGAGATAGCGCTATCCGCTTTGTGAATGATAGACAAGGATAGCAATACAATTGCTGATTAAACATTGTCATTATAACGTGGATCTCACTATAGTGTTAGGAGTGAGAGAGGGAAACATAAAAGAAGACAGAAAAGGAATACGAATGAAAGACAAGACTAAGAGGAGGATGAGTAGAAGAAGAAGAGAATAATAGGAAAGGAATGAGAGAATGAAACAGAAAGAAGGAGTATGGATAAGGAAGAGGAAGATGGAGAATGAATAGAGTAATCAAAGCAATGCCAATCATGACAATTGCTCAACAATTGTCATCCAAAACCGGTCCCTATACACTTGTTGCAATAGTAAAAATTGAGGCGCAGATTTTGTAAATAAAAGGAGTTGAAGAGTAAAAATAGAACAAAATTAGAGCACAATCGAACAAATAAACTATAACAAACACAATAAATTCGATAAAAATAAAAAATTGTATTGATTGATTCATAAAAAAGCACAAAGCAACAATCATTTTTGACATCAATTTTTCTCAACATCAATTTTTGACATGGCAGACTATGTGTCTCATTGTTCATAAATACAATCTTAATGAAAACTCGCCAAACGATGAAAATCTTTAGACCTGTGCCAAAATAAGAACACTTGTGCCAAATACTCTCAATATTGATGGTAATAAATTGGAAGTTGCATTTGTTCAAATTCTAATTAATGAATAATTATTATTAAACGAGAATCCCTATTAAATACTTTAATTCACCCCGAAGACTTCTGCTACTGCAAATATTGACAACAGGGTAAACAGCTGGATGAAATTTGTTTAATTGGGATTTTCGTTTAATAATATAATTGTTCTGAATATTGTTGCACATTATTGATTCTTTATTCTTTATTGATTGATATAATAAGTATACATCATATAAATGATAGGGAGAGGAAAAAATAAGGTAACCTTGTGCTAATCCTCTCCCCAATTTAGATAAGGTAGCCTACACATAGTCCGAATAGGTTAGTCTTGTAGCTTCTTCACTTCGCAAAATTTTCAGACCACTATATGTCACAAAGTAAATTTTCAAATTTAGATGCTTCAAAACAAAAAATAGAACAGATATTTCACATTATTATCACTTGAATAGAGAAGATTCATATATTGATTCGTTATTTATTAATTTATTTTCTGATCTAATCTGATCTGGGCAATGTTGATATGTGTATTTTCTTTTCTTTTTTTTGGTAGGACTACTCTTGAATGGAAAAAATGAAAATCTGTTGAGTTTTTTCTTGTATTGTACAGTACAGTCATCTACAACATGATAATTACACTGATTTTCAAAAAATTCAAAAGAACTTCATCAGAGTTTTCTATTGTTTGCAATTTTTTTATTAATTTGTTTTCTGTTACTATTCACAGAAATGCGACGTGAAGTATTATAAATAAAGTGAGGTCCACGTTATAATAACAGTATTTGATCAACTTTGGTCTTGCTATCCTGTCTATCATTCGACAAAGACGGTGGTACTATCCTTTTCTAAATCCACAACGATGACAATTATGTTTTTGACAGTGTAGAAATATAATTAATTAATACAGAGAATTGGCATCGCTATTCTTCTATCTTTTTTAC
>NW_024095683.1:0-6019 GCF_014356525.2 Nilaparvata lugens
GGCAGGTCACCATTTTCGGAATAATTGCTTATTACTAGTAGGATGGGTATCGATACATCGATGTTTAAAAACATCGAGTTTCATCACATCACACTGTCGATGTTTTTCACTTATCGATGGTTTTACCTAGACATCGGTCATCCGATGTTTTTCCCACTAAAAGTAAAACAAATTCTAATTTTTAATTTGATACAAGTTTTTTTTTTTTTTTTGTTTGAAGAGGATTGTCTTGAGAGCAAAAGCAATAGTAACATAATTACAATCATTATCTCTATCATATTTAGGTGTATTTCTTTAGTGTTTTTTGTGAATATAGATCACTCTTGTGACAGATCCTCGCATAAGTTTTGATTTCCTGCAGATTGTCATTTTTATTTTTCAATCAGGCTCTCTGTATTTTTATGTGAGACTGGATACTCTTGAGATTTACATTACTTCTGTGGCCCGTGTCAAGGTAGATAGTTAGTTACTTAGAATTGAATAAGAGGTCGGATCTTTCGTTTCTAAGGAAGAAAGAGTTTTTTCTTACTACAATATTTCCCAACATGTATTTAACACTAATTAATCTAGCTGGAAAAGAGGTCCTCGTATGTAAGGAGTGCAGAGATCCATATAAAAAAACTTAATCCATTTTCATTTCCTCAAAAATCTATCAGGTATTGAATGAATACGATATGAGTATCAATGATTGCTAAATTAGCTTACGGTGAAATTTCAAGACCAATCCTCAAGGTATCCCGAGAGGTTTCAGACTAAACAATGAGATGACAAAATCTTGTGAACTAGAGTTGATGTATCTATCTAGTCACACCATGACTTCATTATTCGAAGACTGTTACTTGAATACCACAAGTCCAAAATGGCGGTGATTCCAGTTAGTAACTGTTGAAATATTGGAACAATAGCTCCAGATAAAATTGTAGTCACTTTAGAAGCTCTTTTTGTGCTCTACAATCTGAGATCAGGTATAGCGATCTATCTCATATTCCAGTTGCACCTGACAACAATGCTCCTTGTATTGTGAAAAATACCTAATTTTCAGCTTCAAGCATCATCACTCACCAACTCAAGACATAAGTTCTTGAGATTATGTTCTATGAGAATCACCCGTAAGATACACTTCATTTCAGTATTTCCTAGTGGAGAGGCGGCTTAAGGACACCTCAAGGATCAAAATTTCAGACACAATGCTCAGATTTCATCGTACCACACTTCATCCTTCTCGGTTCGTCACGGCGGTTCAAAATCATGCATAATAAGACAAATTCGGTCGAAAAATGGAAAATTTATTCTTGAGTGTACTTAAGCCCATATTCCAATACACAGAAAATGACCAATTTCTATATTCAAAGTTGCATGTCTTGTGAAATACTTCTGATAAAATTTCCAAATCTAGTGAGAATGAGAAAATTGTCCCCCTCTACCCACTCCAATAAATAAAACTTTCGATTCGAAAACAATTTGGAAGTTAAGATTTTAAAAATGGCGATTTCAGTTTTTACATTTTTTTTAATTTTACTGTTGATCAGAAAAACGAGTCTGATACATCATAGAAACTTACGATTGATTACAAATTGTAGATAAATTCATCCTGTACGAGCTCAGTTGCCTAAAATCCATCTTCAATCACTTTTAGCTATCATAGAACTGCCGAAACCGTTAATATGAGAAAAAAAATATCTACAATTTCCGGATTTTTTTCAACAATCAAATCTCACTTACGAACATATTTTTTCATGAATTGTTTACAGCAGATGAAATAGAAATTCTATTGTACATTCCAATATCATGTATAATTTTATAATAAGGGGTTACCGAGATACATAGCTTTGAATATAGAAATTGGCCATTTCTTATGTATTGAATATGAATAAGTACCTAACTCAACAATAAATTTTCTATTTTTTGACCAAATTTGACTGTTGATGCATGATTTTGAACCGCCTTGGTGAGCCGAGAAGAATGAAGTGTAGGCTAGTACGATGAAATCTGAGCATTGTGTCAAAAGTAAATTATAAGTGTTTGAAATTTTGATCCTTGAGGTGTCCTTAAGCGTGCCTCTACTAGGAATACTGAAATTGAGTGCATCTAACGGGTGATTCTTACCCATGAACTATGTCATTGTGCGAAATATCAATGTGAGGACAAAGTAGATGGTGATGATGGTTGAAGCTGAAAATTAGGTGTTTTCCACAATACAAGGAGCATTGTTGTCAGGTGTACCTGGAAATCTATATGACATAGAGCGCTCTACCTGATCTCAGATATTATAGCACAAAAATACGCCTAGAGGGATTTTGAAATATACATCTAAATTGTAACAATCGGAAGATATTGTTGATTAAAAACTAAAATTCATCAAAATTGATTTTTTCTTCAAATTCTACTCATTTTTGAAAAATTATTACAAAGTACTCATTGTAGATAGAGAGTTCCGAGTGATCTCATTTTTTTCAGAATTATATATAATCTGGGAGAGGTTTGGCAGAAATAGCTGAAAACTGGAAAATGAGCCGAAAATACGAGGTTTTTGGGCTATCTTGTATCTAGCACAAGGAAATCTTGCATGAAGAAATTGGTTCTGGACTTCTCTTATGTACCAAAATAATATATTAAAAATCTTGTGTGGTACACTCACACAACTTTCCTTGCTCATTGAACTATAAGCCTCATTATCAAACGAGAATAATTTAGAGGAATAACATAATGACGATTGACGGCAAAATATTTGCATCTACGATCAGACTACTGTATATGTGTATATACAATTGTTTTCAGAGTACGTTTTCCTTTATGTAAATTGTGAATTCGATGTTTTTTGAAATTCGTCAAAACAGCTGTTCCACAGATGAAATATCTTGATATGACTGTGTTCTTTTTATAAACTGCTCTACCTACCGTACCCACGGTATATGGAAGAAGAAAAAGTAAAAACCGTGTAGGTACTACCTATCTCATGCACGAGAAGAAGTTACAAAGTCCATTTCTCAAGGATTGGGTGGCCCCCCATTAGTACCCAGGAGAAAGACTCATGTCAGTTGATAGAGCTACAAATAACTATACAGAGTATGGATTTGAAAAAATCGTTAAAGCCGTTTTTGAGAAAATCGTGAAAAACATGGTTTTTTAGTAACTGTCATTTCTCTCAAGAATATTACGGAGCTCCTGCAATTTTCTCAGAAATGAGACTCATGTCAGTTGATAGGGCTTATAAATAGCTATTCATGGTAAAATTTGAAGAAAATCGTTAAAGCCGTTTTCGAGAAAACCGTGAAAAACATGGCTTTTTAGTCATTATTCCGCCATTTTTCTCAAGACTATTACGGAGCTCCTGGAATTTTTACCAAAAATGAGACTCATGCCAGTTGATAGGGCTATATGAATAGCTATCCATGGTATAATTTTGAAGAAAATCGTTGGAGCCGTTTTCGAGAAAACCGTGAAAAACATGGTTTTTTAGTCATTATCCGCCATTTTTCTCAAGAATATTACAGGCTCCTGAAATTTTCCCCTGAAATGAGACTTATGCCGTTGATAGGGCTTATAATAGCTATCCATGATATAATTTAAATTTGAAGAAAATCGTTAGAGCCATTCTCGAGAAAAACGTGAAAAACATGGTTTTTAGTAAATTATCCGCCATTTTTTCCGCCTCTTGAATTGAATTTATTGAATTTCTTATTGTCGGGTCCCTCATGGTATAAGGACCTTAAGTTTAAAATTTCAATCGATCGGTTAATTAGGAATGGAGTTATCGTGTTCACAGACATACACACCACCCACACACACATACACACACACATACACAACACACACAACATACACACACACCCACACACACACACACACCACACACACACATACACACAGACACAGACAATACCAAAAATCATGTTTTTGGATTCAGGGACCTTGAACGTATAGAAAACTTGAAATGGGGTACCTTAATTTTTTTTGGAAAGAATACTTTCCTTACCTATGGTAGTAGGGCAAGGAAGTAAAAATCAGAACTACAATTAAATCCCCTTTTTTGTATTGTAATTGACTGGACTAATAGTACTTACTTACTTACTCTTCGGCTCTACAACCCATTGAGGGTCTTGGCCTCCCGCAGTATGCCTCTCCATTCGTCCCGATTTTGAGCTTTCCTTCTCCATCCTCTGATACCCATCTGCCTCAAGTCATTCTCCACGTCGTCAATCCAACGCATTCTTGGTCTTCCCCTCAGTCTTCTTCCTCCAGGATTCATTCTCTTTGCACCTATCCGTTTCCTTATCAAGTTTTTTCTGCGTTCCAAGTCAATCCGAGTGTTCCTGTCCGTTTCCGAGGCTATATTAGTGGGTTTCGTAACGTAGGTTTTTTTCCGGGGTAGGGTTGTTGGCCCTACGCCCAACCCCCAACCTGGAGGACCAGTCCAGTTTTTGTTTCACGGTGGCTATTTAATTTCACCACTACCCCCCGGCGCTGCTGGCTGCAGGGCCGGTGAGCATTCCCCAATTCCAATGGGGACGCGCCCGATGGAGGTAACTGGCAATTCCCCACACGGGACTGGACTAATAGTATCATCCATAAAAACGTAGGGCGATAAACAATGTTTAAAAACATCGATGTTTACTGTTCGATGTTTTTCACTTATCAATGTTAGGATGAAAAAAACATTGATGTTCAAAACATCGATGTTTTGTCTTTCGATACCCATACCTAATTACTAGGTCAAACACGGAAACAACGATTACACTTAAAGACACAAATACGAATAATAGAGCAAGCAGACAGTATCCAGAATTTCTGTCTGATCAAGGACAACAATAACGAAGGTCCAGCATGACAATTCTTCTTGTGATGATAATCAATTAACATTGATACAAAAGTGTCAGATTTTGGTGAGATCATCTGATGACAAGTCTCAAATTCAAGTCCAGCATGAGACAAACGACCGCTGACGCAAATCACACCTTTATCAATGAATGGAGACAGACGATGTAGGCGCATAGAACACTCTTCTTCTCTAATTGCACAAATTCAGATGAAAAATGTATCTTCTGTACCACTTTACATAGATACCTCTCAGCAACATCGAAATCTGATTCTTCTGATTGGGGTAAGATTCATAAGAATTCGAGAACAAGAATTACAATTTTCAAAAGATGACCATAATCCGAACAACGACCAATCAATGAATTTATTGCATTGCTGTTACAATCAGGAGATTTTGTGACTGTCAACACTGACGGTTTTTTTGCCTCCGGTGGATTCACGATCTCTTCCATTTGAATTCGGACAGGCCAATCACATTCGTCCTCTGCTATCCATGATGGACCTGAGAGCCACAACGGAAAGTTCACAAGCTCAACTGGTGATAAACCTCTAGACAAACAGTCAGCGGGATTTTCAATTCCGGCAACATGCATCCACTCCTGTATACAAGAATCCTGTATTTTTGTGACACGATTACCAACAAAAGTTTGCCATTTTGCGGATGGAGCATTAATCCAACACAAGGTGACTGTAGAATCAGAGAGTGCGACAATACGAGACACATGACAATGTTCACTAATAATAGTGACAACTGAATTCATGAGTTCTGCCAACAGAGTGCCGCACACAACTCCAACGAGGTATTGAAACAACTTTAGATGGTGCTACCTTGGACTTTGAACACAATAATACAACTCTTGGCTCCTCGCTCTCCTTCTGCGACTTCACACAAGATTCCGGTTTCAAAAGCATCAAAGTCGCCAGGCTGGTCTGAGCTATTCATGACTGACTTTTTTCAGTATGCATTATCACTCAGCAGTTCTAATACACAGACATCACTACTTGGAATGCCATGACATTTTCTATTCTTTCAATTCCTATTATTATTACCATAGATCGATTCAGATCAGCACAATGTTTATAATAGATTTTTCTGACTGTAAAAAGAAATAGTCAATAATTGCTGAGAATTTAAGTGATATTCACGATTTGAACCTGATAAATGGATTGTTGAATGACAATTGAAATTCAGTGAATAAAT
>NW_024095684.1:0-5984 GCF_014356525.2 Nilaparvata lugens
TCAAAAGCATCAAAGTCGCCAGGCTGGTCTGAGCTATTCATGACTTTTTTTCAGTATGCATTATCACTCAGCAGTTCTAATACACAGACATCACTACTTGGAATGCCATGACATTTTCTATTCTTTCAATTCCTATTATTATTACCATAGATCGATTCAGATCAGCACAATGTTTATAATAGATTTTTCTGACTGTAAAAAGAAATAGTCAATAATTGCTGAGAATTTAAGTGATATTCACGATTTGAACCTGATAAATGGATTGTTGAATGACAATTGAAATTCAGTGAATAAATTCAGTGAATTTTACTGTACAACATTCCTTTTCCTCCTATTTTATTGGTGATGAGTGGAGATGATTTATGATTTCATATTGGGATTCATCTTTTCATAGTTCAATATTTTTTTGGAAAACTAGAACTTTTAAAAATTAAAAATGTTTATGTAAAACTTCTCAGGTGTTCAAAACTTCTTAAAACTTTGCCTGTCCCTTTGTGAGGCAGGAGTATTATTACTTAGTATGTACTATATAATCATATGATAATGGAAAGCTATTTAAAAACAGCTATAACTCCCTTGTTTTCGGTATTTTTGAAAATGGGACTTACGCTTTAAAGAATTTGGGGTCGCTGAATCCAAATCCGAAATCAGAAATCTTCTATCTATATTTTAAGGAAGTTAGACTTTGAGAAAAAGTGATGAGTCATAGGTTTGAGCAAACATCGGCATAGTTGTTAAATCTGTCGGCTTATTCGTAAGATCCCCATGTGAAAGTACAGGAGAGCTGCAAAATATGAAATATGATCTTCTGTAATATGATATTTCCGGAGCGAGGTCTCTGCCGTGTGAAACTGGCCATAGACGTGTGTCATCGGCTGGGTAAGAGGAGTGATAACGCTGGTCCAGCAATAATAATTGCGCGATTCGTGAGGCAGAAGATAAACTGAAAATATTGGAAAAAAGGAGTCAAACGTGATTTCAGTACTAATGACATTGGTCTCTCTTGTGCTACTGCTCCTGTTTACATCAATGAAAACCTCTGCTATGGACGCCGAAAAGTTTTTGCAGCTGCCCGACTAGCGAAGAAAGAAAGAACTATGCGTACTTATGGATACATAACGGAAAATCCTAATGCAGAAGGAGTCATCATCCCCTGTACGTGAAATTCTCTATCTATGGAAGACGTTGCCAACTCTGATGAGGGAGGTCAAGTAAGCTGTTATGTTTAATTGCAAGGTGAGACGATTTATGTTTTTCATTTTATATATTAATATTCATTAATATGTCAACTGACTAATGAGTTCAATAAGTGATGATTCATTAATATCTTACCAAAATATAGATGACTCTTTTATTTTGATGAATTATTTTCTTTCTAATACGTGCGCAGATGGGCTAATTATCATGATCAAATATCAGAAGTCAGAGAGAAAATTTTGATCTTTTTTTTAATACACCTAAATTCTTTAGATAAATTACCAGAAATTATAATCTTGTCGGAATATGGATTGAAACAGCAAACTAGGACGATATATGATTGATGGTTATAATCAGTTTTCTAATGTAATGAAAACTATAGAGCTGGAGGTGTACTTGTATTTATATCACAAAGATTCTCCGCTATTGAAAATGATGTGACTATGACAACAGCCGATGTGATTAATGTCAAGGTCAATGTAGGTTCAGACGTTGAAATTACCTTTATCGTTCTGTATCGATACCTGCTTACTCAGTTATAGATTTCTTGAGTGAGTTGATGGTGTTTTTTTGTGCGTAAGAGATAATAATGTTTTGTTTTTGCCGGCGACATTAATATATTACTTTGAAACATTCTATTAATACTTTTGAATATCGGTCTTTATTGGCTAGCCATGGTTTCTATGAATTAATCAGCAAGCCACTCGTGTTTTTGGAAATAGTAGCAGTTGTTTAGATCATATTAACGTAAGATCTAAACACAACGTTTTTTTGTTTGATTCAGATGTTGTGTCCTCTGGTCATAGTGATCATGATATTTCCATTTGTAGTATTAAGCTGAAAGATCATCAACTTAATCATTCTGTAAATAACAAAATTAATAGAAAGAAATTAAATTATGAACTGTTAAAAAATAATCTTAGATCGGTGACTGGTCGTCAGTTTATTCTGAGGGTGATGTAAATAAAGCGTTTAATATTTTTCTTGATGTTCTAAACGATAATATTGATAAAGCTACTGAATTGTTGGAATGCAAAAATAATTACAAGCACACCATTCTGAAACCATGGATGACACAGTCGCTGTGTGAAAGGCAAAGATATAGGAATAAAATGTATAAAAAAGTTAAGAAATGAATAGGTGATTTAAGATTTCAGAATTATTTTAACGCTATTGTGATCGATTAAAAGAGATATGGATTATAGAAAAGCAATATTACATGAATTTATTTAGTGTAAATAAAATGATATAAAGAAACAATGGAAGACTATAAATGAGATATTAGGAAAAAAGTCAAAAAAAGAAAATTATAAAGATCAAATCAGGGTTAACCTAGTGTCATTTTGGAAGATGAAAATAAGATTGCAGAGGAATTTAATAGCTTTTTTGTTAGTGTTAGTGATCAGCTGAAACTTAAATTAGATCCGCCAGATGATGAGATAATAAAGAGTATAGGACTTTATTCAAATTGAAACGAGTGATGAATTCTTTCTATTTCTTTGAGACTACTGTTTCGGAAGTAGAAATGATTATAAATTCATGGACTCGAAAAATCTTCTGGGTTTGACAGAATATCTGCTTCTATTATTAAAGAGATTAGTAGTATAATTTCTCCAATACTTTCGTATTTGATAATTTTAGTTTTATTATGGCATTTTTCCGGAATCACTAAAATTGCTGTTGTGATTCCTCTTTTTAAAAAAGGTGACATTTGTGATTTGAACATTATAGACTGATATCATTACTTAGTGTTTTTGCAAAAATCTTTGAAAAGGCTATTAAAAAACGATGTATTGATTTCTTAAAAATAAATGGTTTTTTCTCTGAAAAGCATTTGGTTTTTTGGAAGGAAAATCCACAGAAGATGCGTTATTGAATTTCTGTGCAGATTTATATCAGGGCTTTAATAATAAATTGAGCGTAGGTGGTCTTTTTATAGATATACCAAAGCTTTTGACACTGTGGATCACAGTATGTTACTGAATGTAATGTGGTTTGCGGGCTTCAGGGTTTTTGCTTGGAAATTTTTTAAAAGCTATTTGAATAACAGAGTCCAATGTGTTAAAATTAATAATGATGTATTTAGCTCCTTCAAACCAATAAACTGTGATGTTCCGCAAGGATCGGTCCTTGGACCTATTCTTTTTTTGATATTTATTAATAGTCTTAGTAGTGGACCTTTAGAGGATCACTTACTAGTTTTGCAGATGATACTGCTTTATGTTACAACTCAAAATCTGCTTTGGAATTGCAAAAGGATGTTCAGTATGATCTTCAGTTATTAAAATTATGGTTTTCTTTCAATAATTATCCCTTAGTAATAAAACTAAGTTTATTCATTTTTTCTTAAAGGATAAAATTTCTTGTATTAAACCTTTGAATTATAATGTAATATTTGTTTAAAGTCTGATATTGCAATTTATATGATTTGAATTGTCATAGTTATGCTTATTGAGCAAGTTGATGAAATCAAATATTTAGGCCTTTTTATTGATAAAATTGTAATTGGAATGAGCATATTAACTCTATTAATAAATATATGTTATCTGCTATAAGAACATTCTACTACTTAAAGAATATTTGCCATGTAAATGTTAAGGTTGATCTATTTTTCCATTATTGAGAGTAAGCTACAATATGGGATCACTTGTTGGGGAGGTATTTATTTCACAAATATCAATACACTTTTAGTTGCACAAAAGAAAATTATCAGAATAATGGCGAGTGTACCTAGAACGGAACATGCAATGGTTTTTTTAAACAATTTCATATTTTGCCATTAAGATATTTATATGTCTTTAGAGTTTTAAGAATATTTTTCATTAGAGGAGGAAATGTTCAAAGTAATGCTAGAGTTTACTCTAGTCGTTTGAGATTTCAAAATAAGGTCATTCTGTTGAAGGCTAATGTTGAAGCTTTTCGTAGGTTTTTTACTTTTTGTGCTTAAAGTTTTATAATTATCTACCTTTCCATGTGTCCTCTAGTTTGAATTTAAGAATTTTTCTCAAGGAATTGAAATCTTGGTTGTTTTCACTAGAAGATGTTGAGTTTCTGTTTAGATAGTATAGTTACTTTTATATTGTATTTTTGATATTATCATATTGCAGTGGATGATACATTTATGAAGGGACAGTTTATCTCTTAGTACTCTTCAACATATTTTTTTTCTCTGTATTATAAACATTTATCAAGTTTTTATATAATTTTAGCTAGGCTCTAAGCTACTCTTTCTTTATTTTCAGTGTGATGGTGCCTCAACACGTTTTTTCAAATGAGGTTACCTAACCACTTTATATTATTGTTTTGTAATGTTTTGTGTATTATTTATTATTGTAAATTGTAAAGTGTGTCAATAAATGAAATGAAAAATGAAAGATATCGACTTATTATTTTTAATGGAAAAGAAGAAAAAAAGGTGTCTGTACATACATTTTAACCTAAGACTCCAATTTGAAACAATAAAAAAAAATGAATTGAATTTCTGAAGTGGCACACAACAAATAAGAATGAGGTTATGTTAACAATGAAGAAAGAACAAACCACTCTTGGTCTCTGACAGCACCGTATCACGCATACGTTAGTAACGGTTTTTTCCCGTAGATCTTTGAATGTAACGTTCTTTGTGAAGATGGTTACCGAGCTCCATAACAGGAGCCGTCATTCCATTTTGATGAGGATATTATTATCCAATGACGATTTATCATTAAATGCGATATAATAATCAATATATTATCATCATTTCATTCAAAAATAAAGAGTACTTTTCAATAATATAATTAATAGAATATAATGGTTGTTATTAAACTAATGTTAAAAAAAACACTATAACTAAGTCAGCATATTGTAATTTCAAAGCAAAAACCTAACCCCCTAACCTCCCCTTTCATATTTAAAACATTAATAAACATAAATCTTCGTAAAAACCTGTAATCCCTTCCAGCATATTGCAATTTCAAAGCAAAATCCTAACCCCCTAACCTATCTTTTCACTTTTGAAATATCAAAAACCATAATTCTACCTGTTTCCTAGCCCTATCTAGCATATTGCAAATTTAAAGCAAAACCTAACCTAACCTAACCTTATGAAACATTATTAAATATAAGTTGAAATAACCTAAACCCTAACCCTTTCACATTCAACACTCTGGATTTCAAAGCAAAATCCTAACCCCCTAACCTATCCTTCTATATGTTGCAGTTGCCATTCTATCCTTCTAATGCAGTTGCCATCCTCAAGTATAAAAGTGTAAGCAAATACAATAAATATGAAATTTAAAATGTAGATTTTTTTATTCTTATCCAAGTTATAGCTGTTTGAATTTTGGTGTCCCTATGTGGCCGGGTATACCTTACACTATTCTTGGGCACTACAGGCAAAGAGCAACTTATGTGCCGGCAGTGAGTGGAGCTAAGCTAAACCCATTACTGGGTAGCCGTCTAGTTGTCACCCCGACTACTTGACACCTGGTCATTTTGGCCATAGGCGTCTACTTGTACCCTCGTAAAATATGCCATTGCCGTCAAGTTGTCCCCCTGACTACTTGACACCTACTGGACCAAAGGTGCCAACTAGTCATGACCGTAAACGACAACTTGACACCTTGCACCCTTGCGTCAGGGTGTCCCCTCGACTAGTTGACACTTCTTAGAAAGGAGACAAGTAGACGGGATGACTCACATCTACATGACACAAACCACTCTCGGTCTCAGACAGCACCATATCGCGCATGTTGTTAGTAACGGTTTTTTTCCCGTTCCATTCAGTCAGATCTTTGAATGTAACGTTC
>NW_024095685.1:0-6708 GCF_014356525.2 Nilaparvata lugens
AAAGTGACATTTAGTATCATGTTCCAGGGAGTAAAGTAAGTATATTAGACAGTAGGTGGAGGAAAAAGTTTATGTTTGTGCTACTTTATATCATCAACTAGCCGTCAGGCTCGCTTTGCTCGCCATATCCATCTAGTCATCAATAATCACAATGAGGACCTTCGTATGCTCTATAACTCTATAGCGCTAATGAAGCTCAACTCAATTCAGGTTTGAATGAAACTGTGATCCCATTTATTACTATAATGTCATTCCGTGTTCAAACTATAACCTGATATTATTCTGTTCAAATTTGGATAGTCCATATTCTGCTTATCTACTGATTTCGTTCGTGGAATTATATCAATAGATAATAGATAAATAGATAATAGATAATAGTCAATACTAATCAAAATTAGTATGTAAAATTGTTGATACACATTAGAATATATCAAGTTCCCTTTTATCATAGAGAAACAATAGCATAAGTAGATATCCCATGGAATAGGGCGTTTATTTCGTAACTGTTACTGTTATCTCCAGCCGATTACTGTCGATTATTGTCAATTTTTACTGTTTTTGTTGGGGTGAGAGTGTATGAACGGCACAATTTGAGAGACTACCAGCGTCAAACAGCTGCATGGGAAAGAACTACCTGAACTATCGGCTTGAGATAACAGTAAAAGCTGCGACATGAACGCCCTATACCATGGGATATCTACTTATGCTATCGTTTCTCAAAGCTTTTATTCTATTAAAAAATCTTCTATTACAACTCTTCAAGAGCAATTTCCAAGTGTGAATGAAATAAAACAACATTGAATTGAGACTTTTTTATGTTCATACGATAACTATCATCTTTTTCCATAGTTCTATGAACTGCAAAACTTTACTGAGAATGGAATTGTCTAAATCAAATTGAATCGAGTTCGTCAATTTTTTCCTTTCAAATTTTCTGTTGTATGAATATAAAATTCTTTCACATTCAGCCTACCGCTTTTATTATAAGGGAACATAAACTAGCATTCATTCAATGTTATTTATCGTATGTATTTTATTCACACTCAAAACTGGGTCTTGAATAGTTGAAACAAGTTCTTTCATGATATATATAAAAATGCGTATGGTGCAAGCAGCAAAAGGATACAGTATCAATGTAAAATTCATTCAACCAAAATATAACAAAAATTCAGTAAGTTAAAATACCTTGTACTACGTTTGGCAAACACGAGCTGAATTTCTGTCATGATAAAATGGGGTACTTGATGTAATCTATTGTGCCTCAATACCTCCAGTAACCCTTGAAATGGATGTGAGGTTAAGAAATTGTTGAGTATTAAATTCCTGATATCGACATAGATTAGGTTGAGACTTATAGTTGATGTTCTTTCGTCTCTGTTCACACAAGTACAGTGGACCCAGTGTAAAGAATTTCAGGACCTATGTTCAAACAATTTTTTACTTTCCTTTCCTTATCACCATGGGTAACGAGAGTATTGCTTTCCGAAAAAAATATGGTACCGGAATTAAGGTCCCCTGAGTCCAAAAAAGTGGTTTTTGGGTATTGGTCTGTATGTGTGTGTGTTTGTGTGTGTGTGTGTGTGTGTGTGTGTGTGGTGTGTGTGTGTGTGTGTGTGTGTGTGTGTGTGTGTGTGTTTGTGTGTGTGTGTGTGTGTATGTGCGTCTGTGTACACGATATTTCATCTCCCAATTAACGGAATGACTTGAAATTTGGAATTTAATGTCCTTACAATATAAGGATCCGACACGAACAATTTCGATCAAATGCAATTCAATATGGCGGCAAAAATGGAGAAAATGTTGTCCAAAACAGGGTTTTTAGCAATTTTCTCGAAAACGGCTCCAACGATTTTGATCAAATTTATACCTAGAATAGAAATTGATAAGTTCTATCAACTGTCACAAGTCCCATATCTGTAAAAATTTCAGGAGCTCCGCCCCATCTATGCAAAGTTTGATTCTAGATTCCCAATTGAGGTATTGGTCTGTATGTGTGTGTGTGTATGAGTGTATGTGAGTCTGTGTACACGATATCTCATCTCCCAATTAACAGAATGACTTGAAATTTGGAACGTAAGGTACAAGCTCCAGATACAATTTCAACAAGAATTCTCGAGTGGAAAAGATTGAGCATGAAAATCTCTACAATTAATGATCAGTAACATTTTCACCTAAAATTGAAAATAAGCTCGAAATTCCAGAAAATGTGATTGCAAACTGTTGGCAACTGTTGATTCTATTGAATCATTCACTATGAAGAGATAGCAAACTTCGTGTGTCTGCAGCGTTATTGTCCTGTCACCAGCTGGCTCAGATCTTTGTTTATGAGTAGACTTGAGATGCGCGACAACACTAGCGTAAGGTGATCAATTTTCATAACGGCAAGGAAAGTTGTGTGAGTGCGCCACACCAGATTTTTTCGCCTCTGTTCACTCAAGTATAGTGGAACCCAGTGTAAAGAATTTCAGGAGCTATGTTCAAACATTTTTTTTTATTTCCTGCTATAGGAAGAAGTCCCTTCCTGTGTAGCATTGAATTCCCTGTTCATAAAAATGTTACACAAATGAGTCTTGCTTGTCTACCAGCCGTAGTAGGTTCTCCATACTTTTGACAAGCATAGTAAACTCATCAATGAAACACTGTCAGCACAAGGTTTAGGGTTCCCTTCAAAACACACCCTTCTTGAACACCCTTGAATGAGTGATAAATGACGCAAAGATACATGTCGTTAGTGAGTAGGGTGGGTTGGGGGTTCCAAAATTATGAAAAGGCCTCACTGAAGTGTCGGTTTTTGAAAAATGTCCCTCTTCAAACAACCATGGGTTCTCAGTCCTGATAATTATGGAGGCATGATTATGGTAAATGGTTGGTGATATCAATGTCTGATGGTGAATGGGAACAGGTCTCGTCTTTCAAATGATGGAATATTCGTTCAATCATGCTTTTCTTTCTCCCTCTACTAGTATTACTGCTTTCCCTTCTTCTTCTTCTTCTTCTTCTTCTTCTTCTTCTTCTTCTTCTTCTTCTTCTTTTCTTCTTCTTCTTCTTCTTCTTCTTCTTCTTCTTCTCTTCTTCTTTTCTTCTTCTTCTTCTTCTTCTTCTTCTTCTTCTTCTTCTTATCTTCTTCTCTTCTCTCCTTCCTCCTATCCTTCCTTTCTTCTTCTTCTTCTTCTTCTTATTTTTCTTCTTCTTTTTCTTCTCCTTCTTTTTCTTCTTCTCCCTTTTCTTCTTCTTCTTCTTCTTCTCCCTTTTCATCCTCGACCTTCTTCGCCGTCTTCTTCTTCATACTCCACCTTCTTCTCCCTCAATTCCTTCTTTCTACTTCTCATCCATCTCTTTCTTTTTTTAGATATATTTTCTCCTTCTACTCATCCTCCTCCTTCTCTCACTTTTCGTCCTCCTCTTCCTTCTCTCACTTCTCTTCCTTCTCCTCCAGCTTCTTCCTCTCTTCCCCCTTCTTCTCTTCCTTCTCCTCCTGCTCTTCTCCACCCTCCTACCACTCGTCATCATACTTCTCCTCCTCCCACTTCTCTTTCTTCTCCTTCAAATCCTCCTCCTCCTTCTGCTCTATTTCAATCTCCTCTCCCTCCTTCTCCTCCACCTCCTCCTCTCACCAATCATTCTCTCTATTCCTCCGCTTCCCCTCCTCTTACTTCCACTCCTTCTTCTTCACCTGCTCCTCTCTCTTCTCCTGTTCTTTCTCCTCCTACTCCTTCTCTTCCTCTATCCCGTTCTCGTCACACTCTTTCTCTGCTCTTCCTCTTCACTCATCACTTCCTTCTTCTCTTTTTCCTGTCTTTTCTCCTTCTTTTCCTCCTTCTACTCCTCTTCTTTCTCATTCTCTCCTTATACCCACCTCCGTCTCCTTCCCCCTTTTCTCCTTATACCATACTACGCCATCTCCTCCTTCTCGTCCACCTTCTCATCCTGTTTCATTTCCTCATCCTCCTTCTTCACTTATCCCTTCCCCTCCTACTCCTCCACCCCTTTTTCCTTTCTCTTCTCACTCCTCCTCTTCCACCACACTCCTCCACCACCATCACTTCCTCCTTCTCTTCTTCCTCCTTTATCTTCTTCTCTTCCTCCTTCTCTTCTGGCTCATTTCCCCCCTTCTATTTTCTCCTCCTCCTCCTCCTCCTCTTCTCCATCCTTCTCTCCACCCACACTCCTTCTTCACCACCTCCTACTCCTCCACCTTCTCCTCCATCACCTCCTCCAACGTCTCCTCCTTCTACACTCTCCCTCTTCAACCTATTCCTGCTCTTTTATACTCATTTTTTGATACGTCAGCTGTATGCTTCTCACGTTTTGCACCGCTTTTTCATAATTCTTTTGCTTCGGTTTCCCGCTTTTTCCGTTTTTTCTCCTCATTTTTGTCATTCATCAGAAAAGTACCGCAATGCTTTGAATCAGTAATGAGGGCTTCCTGCTTTCACACTCTGTAACCAATGCGCTTATTCCTGAATATTCAAAAACTTCACATACAATTTTATCTATTCAAAATATATTGTGTTTAAACAAAACTCATTCTCTCCTCTCTTTTCATTTCTCTCCAGTGTGAAATATTGTGTTGTATCAGAACGTTCCCTCTCTTTTCACTGAAGAGAGCACTTTCTAGTGTGATTTGTAAATCTATTCAAGAAAAAATACTCAGTGAAAGAGTGAATTATATACAAGTTTTCCTAAAATCCTATTGGAATCTAAATTGAAAGACCCGTACATTGAGTGTTGAATGGGATTAAAAACTCGGTTATATTCAAAAGAGTTCAGTGCTGGAGCTTTGAAGTGTTCCCGAATATGGTAGGTGAAAGGTAATGGCAGAGGAAACCTGTACATTGTTTGATTGTTTCATCTATGATAAATGTGAAATAAAATGAGAGGTAGCTAAAGGTACAGTGGGTATGCATCCAGTGTTGAGAGTGTGATTATGCCGGGGATGCACAACAATTATTGTGAAATTGTCAAATAATGTCAAATGTCAAATGCTCTCTACTTGGCTGAGCTCATAGAGAATATCATAGAGAAACGAAAACTAGTTTCCATCCGTACTTCACTATTAAAGATATGAAATGAAAATGAACTTTATTCTGCCTTTGAGTAATACAGCAGTTAAATACAATAATCGTTTCAGAATTATACTAGCAGCTATTTTTCATATTTATGGGTTTATAATTGTAATACTGACCTTTAATTTATTGAATCTATAGGAAAAAATATATAATTAAATATAATTGAAAATATAAATACTTTTCTCAAATAAATATTTTTAATTTATTAGCCCCATTCCTTCTAGTAAATTTAAAAAAAAAAAATAGTAAACTCTTGACTCACATGGGCTACTTTAGAACAAATCAATTAAAAACTAAATGAAAATCTTGTTTGTAGTACCCTTTATTTAAAAAAAAAACTTTAAAAAAATAAAGGGTACTACAGATTTTTATTTGTTTTTTATATTTGTTAAAAAGTAGCCCTTGTGAGTGAAGTGTTTTACTATTCTTTTTTTTAACTTCACTAGAAGGAATGGACTAATAAATTAAAAATATAATATTTAAAAAAAGTATTCATATTTTCAATTATATATTTTTCCTATAGATTCATAAATTAAATTCGTATGGCTTTTGTTGGCGGGGAGCCCCTTTCGGTAAGGTCCCACCGCCTGAATATAATTTAAGCAGTCAATGGCCCTTACGACTGTCATACTTCAGCCGGGACCGACAGTTTGACGTGCCCATCCGATTTTACTTTACTTCATAGATTATATTAAACTAAAATCTCCACTTCTATGATTTATTTCGTCTCTGGTAATAGGCAGACCCACACAAGGCGGGCTCAGCTTGCTCGGCTCATTTCGGAGTGCATTATGTTTTCAATGAAAAAAAAGCTGAAGTCACAATCCATATAATATACCTCAAGAAATTATGAACCCTATTGAGACGAGTACAATTTGTGCCATACACTATAGTGAGGTCCACGTTACAATGGCAGAATTTGTAAACGTTGGTGTTTCTATTCTTGTCTATCATTGGACAAAGCAGATAACGCTGCTCTTATCTACTTCCACAACGTGGCCTGATAATTTCCAATGATGTACATATAGATCTATGATAAATCAACAAAATATTTAATTTCAAACATGGAAATTCATCAATTTCTCATTGAAGAATATACTTTTTTGACTAATAGAATATAATTGATTACTTTTTAAAATCGATTACTTTGAACATGAAATGAACACTTTTTGTGTAGTTGAGAAGTTGATATTGTGGTAATTATTCATATTGAATGGAAAAGACTAAGAAATTGTCAAAAAACCACTGATTAAGTTAAGCAGTTTAAGTTAAAGTTTATCAGAGATTGACAATGGTGTAATAACTGAAACCGGTCTTTATCAATAAATCAGTAGTTTTTTGACAATTTCTTAGTCTTTTTCATTCAATATGAAATGAACAGTTAATATTACATCATATACACCGGTATCAGCTCATATTTAGGCCTATATAAGGCAGTGACAAGACAGGGAATCAGTAACGTTGTTTTCTTCTTTTCCTACACTGCCATCAAAACGTGGACCCCACTATAGGTTCATATATGTGTTATAAATACAGTATAGTCTTCCTTCTTTATTGGAGAAAAACTGTAGGCACAGATTATAAATGCTAGAAAATAATAAACTCCATCATGACAAGAACTATTTGTATCATATTCTAG
>NW_024095686.1:0-6488 GCF_014356525.2 Nilaparvata lugens
TACTACACACTTTTACAAATATACTTTGAGTATTACTATTATCTATAATATAATAAAGGAAAGAACTGGCTTATACAGGTAGGGGATAGGAAATTCACGAATGACGCATCATCACGTCTCAACTACTCAACTCATTAACTTCACATTTCGCATATACATTCTTAATTTACCAAGGATGGTTATAGGCCTATCTCAAATTCTTCCAGATTTCAGTGGGTCAAGTTTTCAGTTTGTCAAGTTTTTGATTAGACCCTTCCGGAGCAAGGAAACTAACCACATAAAATTCTCACCCCAAATCACGGATTAGGTCAGAGATTATTGAAGGGTGACATGCTACCCCATTTACAAAAATATTATTGACCAATAAATCGTGGAGAACTCTGCAGTTCAATATCTGCTCTGTTGCTTCTTCATGTTTTCCACCTCCTCCTACTCCTCCTCCTACTCCTCCTCATCTTCCTTCTTCTTCTTCTTCTCTTCGTCTTCTTCTTTTCTTTTCTTCTCTTGAACCACTCACTCAACCGTTCCCAATACTCCTTACCCAAGCTAACAGATAGAAAACTGTCCTGCCCAATTGAAATGTAATTTTCATTGTTCCTCCTCTTCCTCACCACCTTCTTCTTCTTCTTCCTCCTCCTCCTCCTCCTCCTCATCCTTTTTTCTTCTTTTTTTTTCTTCTTCTCCTTCTCCCTTCTCGCCACATGCTCCATCACCTCCTTCATCTCCAACGCCTCCTTGCCTCCTCACCATTCTCCTCCAACGCCTCCTCGTACTTCTTCGTCTTCTTCTTCTTCTTCTTCTACTTCCTCATCCTCCTCTTCTTCTTCATCTTCTTCTTCTACTTCAACTTCTTTTTCTTCGCGTCCCTCATCTCTCTATTTCTTCTTATTTTTCAACGTTTTCTTTTTATTCATCACGCTAAGCTGCAACGTGCTTAGAGATATTGTAGGTATCTGGTTTTGAAAGATGTGACGAATTGAGAAGAACAAGAAGAGGAGGAGGAGGAGGAGGAGGAGGAGGAGGAGGAGGAGGAGGGAGGAGAGGAGTAGGAGGAGGGGGAGGTGAGGAAGATGATGGATAAGACGAAGAAGAAGGAGGTTGATTGATTGATTACTATGTAGATATATTTTTATTATGATTATTTATGTAGATTACAATATATAGTCTACTAGCTTATACACTCTTATACAATAGCTTACAATACAGCAAAATTATAGATGAATTTACTAATATAGACTAAGAAAATAATTATTGAACTGTATGTGATATGAAAAAGCAATTTGTAATATAATAACTATAGATAATAATTATATTGTTATGCATCTACATAAATTGGCGGAGCTTTGGACATATCAATGTCCATTCTTCAGAGAGAATATTCAATATATCCTACCCACTAACTCTCTACCAAAGAAGAGAAGAAGACCAGAGATGAAGAAGAAGGAGGACAAGGGGAAGAAGAAGACCAGAGATGAAGAAGAAGCAGAAAAGATGACAGAGAAGAAGAAGATGAAGGAGAAGCAGAAGAAAATGAAGAAAGAGAAGAAGGAAGAAGAAGAAGAAGAGAAGAAGAAGAAGAAGAAGAAAAAGAAGAAGACAGTAGATGAAGATGGAGATGGAGAATGATGATGAGGTGGTGGTGAAAGGGGGATTAAGAGGAAGAGGAAGATAGAGTTTTGGGGAAGCTAAATCTTCTTCTTCCTCCTCCTCTTCTTCATCTTCTTCTTCTTCTTCTCCTTCTTCCTCCTCCTCCTTCTCCTCCTCCTCCTCATCCTCATCCTCCTTCTCCTCCCTGAAAATCACCTCCCTTCCCTCCTCAATCGAGTTTTCATCCCTAATAAAACTAATGTTGAATTTCGTCGACGTTTCGAAGGCTTTTGATAGAAAACTTCTAGCCCACTTTGGTCTATTAACATGCGACGATTTTTTCCCAACTTATGACCCAACTTTAACGACATCCTAGAACGCTATTGCAACTTTTCCGGCAGGATATTAGCTCTGTCACCGGCCCAGTTCGCCATAGTCTCTAGTGAGGTCCACGTTATAATGGCAGTATTTGATTAACATTGGTGTTGCTATCCTTGTCTATCATTCCACAAAGCAGATAGCTCGACCCTGTTCTATATCAAATATGGTGTTGTGTATCATATTTAGATGATACTGTATCATACTGTCGAACACTAATTGCTATAGTGAGGTCCACGTTATAATGGCAGTATTTGGTTAACATTGGTGTTACTATCCTTGTCTATCATTCCACAAAGCAGATAACTCTATCCTGTTCTGTATCAAATTATGGTGTTGGGTATCAAGTTGAGGTGATACTGTATCATATTGCCGAACACTAATTGCTATAGTGAGGTCCACGTTATAGGGGCAGTATTTGATTAACATTGGTGTTGCTATCCTTGTCTATCATTCCACAAAGCAGATAGCTCTCTCCTGTTCTGTATCAAATTATGGTGTTTTGTATCAAGTTTAGATGATACTGTATCATATTGTCGAACACTAATTGCTATAGTGAGGTCCACGTTATAATGGCAGTATTTGGTTAACATTGGTGTTACTATCCTTGTCTATCATTCCACAAAGCAGATAACTCTATCCTGTTCTGTATCAAATTATGGTGTTGGGTATCAAGTTGAGGTGATACTGTATCATATTGCCGAACACTAATTGCTATAGTGAGGTCCACGTTATAGGGGCAGTATTTGATTAACATTGGTGTTGCTATCCTTGTCTATCATTCCACAAAGCAGATAGCTCTCTCCTGTTCTGTATCAAATTATGGTGTTTTGTATCAAGTTTAGATGATACTGTATCATATTGTCGAACACTAATTGCTATAGTGAGGTCCACGTTATAATGGCAGTATTTGGTTAACATTGGTGTTACTATCCTTGTCTATCATTCCACAAAGCAGATAACTCTATCCTGTTCTGTATCAAATTATGGTGTTGGGTATCAAGTTGAGGTGATACTGTATCATATTGCCGAACACTAATTGCTATAGTGAGGTCCACGTTATAGGGGCAGTATTTGATTAACATTGGTGTTGCTATCCTTGTCTATCATTCCACAAAGCAGATAGCTCTCTCCTGTTCTGTATCAAATTATGGTGTTTTGTATCAAGTTTAGATGATACTGTATCATATTGTCGAACACTAATTGCTATAGTGAGGTTCACGTTATAATGGCAGTATTTGATTAACATTGGTGTTGCTATCCTTGTCTATCATTCCACAAAGCAGATAGCTCTATCCTGTTCTGTATCAAATTATGGTGTTGTGTATCAAGTTGAGGTGATACTGTGTCATATTGTCGAACACTAATTGCTATAGTGAGGTCCACGTTATAATGGCAGTATTTGATTAACATTGGTGTTGCTATCTTTGTCTATCATTCCACAAAGAAGATAGCGCTATCATTTTCTCGATCTGCAAGATTGCCAGATTGTTTTTAACGATGAAGAATTATTAATTAATTGACATAATATTTCAACTTAATTATGAAAATTCATTATGAAATTATTGAAAGATATGAATTCTTGTTTTTTTTTAAATATAATTGATTATTATTAACGAGAATGAACAGTAATATTACATCAATAAACCTATATCAGCTACCGTCTATGGAAGGCAGACTTCTAACATTCATATTGAATGAAAAAGACTAAGAAATTGTCAAAAAAACCACTGATTTATTGATAATTAGAAAGACCGGTTTCGGTTATAACACCATTGTCAATCTCTGATAAACAGAAAATCTCTGTTTATCAGAGATTGACAATGGTGTAATACACGAAATCGGTCTTTCTAATTATCAATAAATCAGTGGTTTTTTGACAATTTCTTAGTCTTTTTCATTCAATATGAATAATTACCACAATATCAACTTCTCAACTACACAAAAAGTTCTAACATTCACCAGAAAGGACCCACAACTCTTCATCAATTTGAATCACCCGCAAGGAACACGCAGAAGGAACATGGACTTGGCAATTCCCAGGATGACAACATCAGCTGCTCAGAGGTCAGCCACATATTTAGGACCAAACATTTTCAATAAACTGCCAATAGCTATTAAAGTAACAGTTCCAATCAATTAATTCAAATCGAAAACAAAAAAGTGGCTCCTGTCCAATAGACTTTTGTAGAAGCTTCTTCTTCTTCTTCTTCAAATCACTTTCAAAAAGTTCATGTAGTACCTACTAATGTGTTTGAGACACTTCTGGCGCTATCATAGTTTCACCACTATTCTGTTCCACAGTCCTATCTCTTGTAGTCGTTAACTATATCTATAATAGTTATATAAAGTAAAGAGCTGGCTTATGCACGTACGGGATAGGAAAATTATGTATGACGCATCATGGAGAACAATTAGTTCTATGAAAAATTTTCCATACTGTTTCATTCTCATTTTCTTCATCATAATGATTTTTTCCCATGAGTATTATAAATGTTTCTTATGTTAAATTTTTATAAAATTTTACATCTTAGGTTATCAATTTTCTTTTTTAAATTTGTGTATAGAAATTTTGTTTTTATGAACTTCTAATGACTCGCAAAATATATCTTTATTGGAATTTTTAACTTTTGGCATAAAATCTTAGACAATAGCAAAATTAGTGGCATCCCGACACATATTCATATATATAGTGGGGGCCACATTTTCTTAGATCAGCAAGTAATCAACCAATTAATTGTATTAATACTTTGTAAATAATTGTAGCTTATATGCTTTTTGTAATCATGTCTATAATTTGAATAAACTCCTCTGGTCGTGTTGTACCCTCGACCAAAGACATTATTATTATTATTATTATTATAAGACAGAGGATCGGCAATGTTGTTCTCCTAAAAAATACTTGATCTCATTTTTGGAAATTCATTATTGAATCATTAGAAAATAAATTTTCTTGAAAAATTAATAAAATTGATGATTTTTAAAACAAGAATGGACTGTTAATATTACATCAAATATACCGGTATCAGCTATAGTCTCTAGAAGGCAGTGATAAGGCAGAAAATCGGCAACGCTGTCCATTGTAACGTGGACCTCACTGTATAGTGGATTTATCCTGTAGTGAGATTCATGTTACAAAGTCAGTAGGAATCATAGGACAACTGGTTGCCGATTTACTTTTTCGACGACTTCAAAATTAATTAATTTATAGGAATTTTAATATACTATTAGTTCTGTGAACAGTAGACCTCGCGCTCAGTAAGTTACATTGACCTGTTGTTATGTTTTCTCAAGAATTAAAAATAATTTATCAATTTAAAATGTCTAGCAAAATCCTAAATAAACATAGAGCTTTCTGTGCTATCGTACCGTGACGTGTCGTCCCGGAATGTGAGTGTGAGCACTGTTATCAGGTCTGGCTGCAACTGTCTGCAACGTTGATGGAAAGATACATTTTCAAGATGTTCGATGTTTTTAAAGGGTTATTATAGTAAACTGTCTACTAACGTTGATGGAAGATACATTTTCAAGATGTTCGATGTTTTGAAGGGTAGTATTATAGTCAACTGTCTACTAACGTTGATGGAAAGATACATTTTCAAGATGTTCGATGTTTTTGAAAGGGTAGTATTATAGTCCACTAAACAGCTGATTAAGATGAATAATTTATAGTCTGATTTTTACTCTAATATTGGCGTATGAAGGAGGCTCCTTTTTCCTTTTATATTATCCTTGAAATGCAAATTTTCAAAAAATTGTATATACATCGTCGCGCAATTTAAAACGGAACATACCTGTCAAATTTCATGAAAATCTATTACCGCGTTTCGCCGTAAATGCGCAACATAAAAACATTTAAACATTAAGAGAAATGCCAAACCGTCGACTTGAATCTTAGACCTCACTTCGCTCGGTCAATTAGAGTCGAAAAGGAATTAAAACAAATTTTAAAATTCTGAAGAATCTGTCAGAAAGCTGGATGCATCTAAAGTTATAGTGGGAGGGGCTTAGAACGCCTGCAAAGCTAGGAAGGCGTCTGATTGGCTCACGAGGTGAACAGGCGCCATTTTATAATTTCGACCAATCGCAAGCTAGCAGCTTGAGAACGTCGCTCAGCTGGTATTGGTCAATCAGATAAAGTAAGATTTACGTTTTAAAGTCAGTGGAAATGATAGGACACATGGTTGTCGATTCTCTGCTACCACCGTCTTCTATAGTAGATAGATGTGAATCAAGTCATCCCCCTATATCTGATCTAATATTAATTGTTGTTGATTATGGTTAACAATTATCAACTCTTTTTCATTCTTCAAAAAAATATATCTTGTTTTTTTAGTCTTTTTCATTCAATATGAATAATTACCACAATATCAACTTCTCAACTACACAAAAAGAGAAATATATTTTCTTATGATTCAGTAATGGATACATTTTGATAATTATATTTTGATAGTTCTAACTTTTAATAGATTCTATGCAATAATATTTCGGATCACCATTATTTATAAAATTACCGTCAATTA
>NW_024095687.1:0-7080 GCF_014356525.2 Nilaparvata lugens
ACCTAGGAGGGTCACTGCTGTGTGCGGAGTGACAGGCTGGGCTAGAAACCAGAAGTCTATTGTGTATATGAACAAATGAACTCTCACCAAACAAATTGTCATTAATGCAGCGCAATGCAATTTCAACTGCATTAATTTCATTCAGGCAGAATATACCAAGGGAGTTTGTAAGGAAACCGAGAGAGCTAACTATGGTGAAATCATGGAAAGCAACAGATAGGTCATTCCTGTTGTATTATGGTCCCGTTGTTTCAAAAGGCATATTGAGCCCAGAAAATATCAGAACTTTCTAACTCTACACATTGCATCTACAATACTATTGAATGAGACAACCTGCAGAACATCAAGCCTTAGGGGATATGCAAGAGATTTGTTAGTGAACTTTATTGAGTCTATGAGATCTATTCATGAGGATGTAATAATAACACATAATTTAGCCAGCTTACAATTTTCAATTGTAAAGGGGCATTATCTCTCCAATTTCAAAATGTGGCCTGTAAAGGAGATTCCAAAATGTGTACAACTCTCTTGTATGAGGGCAAGTACTACATATTTCAGATGCTGCACTGCTAATGAACGTGGCAATAACAACAGCTCATTATATATAACTATAAACTAATTGAGGTACGTAATACAAAATTCTATATTATTAGCATTTATCTTAAGCCTAAGAGTAAATGCACACTGGTGCGACCTAGACCAAGATGCAGACAGAGAAACACAGAGACGTAGTCAGACCAAGAGCCATACAGGAGCATCATGCTTTCAATTTTGAATGTCTGGTCGTGATCTTGGCCACTCTTAGGCACTACTCACACTGGTATAACTCAAATCGTTAAACGACTTGCTAATCGGCAATGCATCATGACTGTGTTTTCAAATGGTGACACTCAGTGGCTCAGACTGAGCCGTAATAAGAGCACAGTCTTATCCATAAGAGGGATTTCAGATCAAGTAGACCACGACTGCGCGAGTGACGGAGCTCAAAAAGTACAGATGACTCAATGTGCTGGTCGCAGCGAGAGAGGGAGCTCAAAAAGTATAGACGACTCAATGTGCTGGTCGCCGCGAGTGAGGGAGCTCAAAAAGTATAGAATTGAAGTTAGGTCATATTCTAATCACAACAGAAGGATTGTTTGCTTTCCATCCATGAAATAGCATTTCATAACTTTTTGTTATTTCAACTAATACCGTAATATATCTAAGATAAGTTATAAAGCTCCCAAAATATCTAGTTATGGAATAATGTTATTGTAGTCAAACGTCAACTGGTAGGTCCTAACTAGATGTGTGGTAATGAGCGTAACAAGCAATTGAAGTCTCAGGGTCTGTGTTCTGAACAAAGCTCAGGCTAGAGCTACCAGAGGACTGTAATTTACTATTTATATAATCAAATACAAACAAGGGGCAAAATTTAATCTTCAATTTGAGCCAGGTTGTTTGTACAGTTAAACTCTGCATAAATGAACAATAAAAAAGAGCAAAAACTCACCAGATTTAATCCAATTTTGTCTACTTGCCCTTCGAAGCCTTTATTGAGTGTTTTGGTCAGATTCAAGGTGGGAAGAAATCTGGGAAAAAGACAGGTTTTCGCTTCCAGGCTGTTTTTCCGTGTTCAACTTGCAGGCTCTGTATTGTTTTGAACAAGCTCAAACTGGATTCTTTATAAATTCAAATCCGATTCAAATTAATTCAATTTAACACTATTTACGCTGTTATTCAATTTCACACACACTACACTCAAACAATCAATTACAAGAAATTTCCGAACGAAATTACATGACAAAAAATACAAACTTGATCTTGCACAAGACGATGGGCTGACAATACAAGACAAACTGAACTACTAAACAAGAATGACTGGGCTTTTTTTTTCTCAACAAGCCAAACAGCTGGACGGTCGCACTGGTGCCAACAAACCTGCTCTTGGCAGAACTGTAGTCAGGGATTTGGTGCTACAATTCGAATGCTCTGGCCAAACACAACCCGCCTCTGAAAAAACTATTTTTCAGCCAAGTTGCAAAAACTGAAAAAAAAACCACAGAAAGGAAAAAATCCAGACATGCTAAAAAAAAACAAAACACCAACACCAAAAAAACAACACAAAGAAAAAATGCAACAAGCACAACAACTATTGAGTTGGGAGGGATACAATTTTGTTACTGGTCTTTTATAAATACCAGTTTTTAGGCGAACACTCGCCACTCGAACCTCGCCGTCACTTCCCGGAAACACTGCTCAATGACACCCAGTGGCCACTGCAATGGAGGTGTGTTCGGTGGTCTACTACCACAACCGTTCCCACACTGATAGAAGTGGGTGATTTCAACCATTTTTACGACTTTGAACTGCAGGTACTCTCTTCTCCATCGGTTCCAGAACGATTGAATAAGTTGACCAATCAATTCATACCTGGTGAGACGATTCACAGGGACGCTGTCCACGTCCCGCATGGGAAATGATTTCAACGGTGTTAGAGTCAAAAAGTGTGCTGGGGTTAAAGCCAGCGGTTCACACAGATCCTCACTCAGTACACACAGGGGGCGGGAATTCAGGACACCTTCAATCTGCACCAATACAGTGTTCAGTTCCTCATAGGTGAGAAGTTGATTGCCAATTACTTGGAACAGATGCAACTTTACAGATTTGACATTTGCCTCTCACAGACCTCCAAAATGCGGTGAACCAGGGGGAATGAATCTCCATTCAATTTTGTGTTCGGCAAGTTGACTAGTCAATGTGGTTTGAAACTTGGATGAGTTCAAAAGTTGAGATATAGTTGAGTCAAAAAAAGTTGTTCGATTGACGAAAATAGCTAATCTGCAGCAAGAGTATAATGAGCATCGTCGACGTCACTAGAGGCACAAAAAGAAAAACGAATAGATAAAGAACGGGCTAATACAGACAATACTTTTATGTTAGTAACTTTTAATTTACAAAGTGTACATCAGCTACCAAGCTGTGATATCTCTTTAGCTTACTATAAGAGAGAACTTAATGCCTAATTTTAATCAGTAAAAAATTTTTAGCAGGGATCAATCCACATGCCTAGGACTGCCAAGAAGCGGGAGAATCGACGCCTGCAGCCACTGCTAAAGCGACTTTCAGCCACTGCCCTGCCTCCAGAGACAACTATGGAACCAGATCATCCTCCCGCTCAGCTGCGACCCAAGGTACTGGGTAGTGACAGTGAAGGAAATAACATTAAAGGAGTAATTGAAAAAAAATGATAAGAGTAATACAGATGTTGATAAAATAATAAGCTTTTCAAGACATTGGGCAATTGATAACAATGTCACTGTGTCATCTCTTTCTAGTTTATGTGAAGGTCTATGCAGGCACCACAGTTGTTTTAATGAGCTACCAGTTGATGGCTGTACCATACTTCAAACTCACTCCACCCTGAACATTATTTCAATGCCTCCTCGGGAATACTTCCATATCGGGATAAAAAATCAGCTCACTTCAATTCTATCCAAGCACAAAACCATCCCTGCAAATACTGAAATAAGTCTATTGCTTAGTATTGATGACCTGCCATTATTTTTAAAAGTGCTGCTGGTGAGTTATATCCTATTTTGTTCACAATAACAAATGTACCACAATTATTGAAATACATGGTTTACCCTGTAGGATTGTACTATGGAAACAAGAAGCCAGATGACTTGGCAACATTTTCAAATGAATTTATAAATGATATTAAGAGTTGGTGGATAATAGCTTATTTTTTGAAGAAAAGTTTTTTCTTTTCATATCACAGGATTTTGTTGTGATGTACCTGCAAATAGTTTCATTTTAGGAGTAACATCCCACAACGGCTTTAAATCTTGCACCAGATGTAAAGTAAATAGTGTAACTATAGAAAACAGAAGAGTATATTAGAAACCAACTGTGAAGCTCGAACTCATGAAGACTTTCTATCTAGATGTGATGAGAAATTCCAACCAAAAACTACTCCTTTGGTGTATTTGAAAGACCTAAGCTTTGTGTATTCTTTTTTCTTGAACTAGATGCACTTGATATGCTTGGGGTTTATGAGAAATCTATTGTTTATATGAACAAATGAACCCTTACCAAACAGATTGTCATTAAAGGCAACACAATGCAATTTCAACTGCATTAATTTCATTCAGGCAGAATATACCAAGGGAGTTTGTAAGGAAACCGAGAGAGCTAACTATGGTGAAATCATGGAAAGCAACAGATAGGTCATTCCTGTTGTATTATGGTCCCGTTGTTTTAAAAGGCATATTGAGCCCAGAAAATATCAGAACTTTCTAACTCTACACATTGCATCTACAATACTATTGAATGAGACAACCTGCAGAACATCAAGCCTTAGGGGATATGCAAGAGATTTGATAGTGAACTTTATTGAGTCTATGAGATCTATTCATGAGGATGTAATAATAACACATAATTTTCACAATCTAATACATAATATTGTAGATGATGCTGATTACCGCTGCTCTAAAGTACCCAATTTTACACCACATTCTATCTCAGCATTCCAGTTTGAAAATTTGTTGTATACTTTGAAGAGAAAAGTCAGAGGACACTAAGTCATTGCAGCAAATTGCAAAAAAAAGAATTATAGAAGAATTTGATACTGATTTTGGAGATCCAAAGAAAATTTCAGTTTTTTCAAACCAGCACTTTGATGGTCCTGTCCTGGCACTCTGTAGGAGTTCCCAGTACAAAACATCAAATTATGAAAACTTTCAAGTTGGTGTCAACCCTCCAGATAATGTCTGTTTGCTTAAAAATGGGACAGTAGTATTCATTGTTGGTAAACAGCTAATCCAAGAAGCTGAGTTGTATGGGCAACCTCTTATAACCAGCTTACAATTTTCAATTGTAAAGGGGCATAATCTCTCCAATTTCAAAATGTGGCCTGTAAAGGAGATTCCAAAATGTGTACAGCTCTCTTGTATGAGGGCAAGTACTACATATTTCAGATGCTGCACTGCTAATGAACGTGGCAATAACAACAGCTCATTATATATAACTATAAACTACTTGAGGTAATACAAATTCTATATTATTAGCTTTTATCTTAAGCCTAAGAGTAAATGCACACTGGTGCGACCTAGACCAAGACCAGGATGCAGACAGAGAAACACAGAGACGTAGTCAGACAAAGAGCCATACAGCAGCTTCATGCTTTCAATTTTGAATGTCTGGTTGTGGTCTTGGCCACTCTTAGGCACTACTCACACTGGTATGACTCAAATCGTTAAACGACTTGCTAATCGGCAATGCATCATGACTGTGTTTTCAAATGGTGACGCTCAGCGGCTCAGACTGAGCCGTAATGAGAGCACAGTCTTATCCGTAAGAGGGATTTCAGATCGAGTAGACCACGACTGCGCGAGTGACGGAGCTCAAAAAGTAAAGACGACTCAATGTGCTGGTCGCTGTGAGTGAGGGAGCTCAAAAAGTATAGAATTGAAGTTAGGTCATATTCTAATCACAACAGAAGGATTGGTTGCTTTCCATCCAAAAAAAAGCATTTCATAACTTTTTGTTATTTCAACTAATACCGTAAAATATCTAAGATAAGTTATAAAGCTCCCAAAATATCTACTTATTGGAATAATGTTATTGTAGTCAAACGTCAACTGGTAGGCCCTAACTAGATTTGTGGTAATGAGCGTAACAAGCAATTGAAGTCTCAGGGTCTGTATGGAAGAACCCTCAACTCTGTATGATTTAAGTAGCACAAGTGTTAGTAGTGCCTTACTGTAAATAAGTTATTTGCTTATAATATGAGTAATTGTTGCTTTCATTGCAGTTTGTTGATATATTTTTCAACATCAAACATTTCATAAAGCATAAAAACACTTCACTCACATGGGACTACTTTTTAACAAATTAATGAAAACAATATAAAAATCTAGAAGTACCCTTTATTTATTTTAAACTTTAAGATAGTTGAACTATAGTTAAAATAGTTCAACTATTATTTGAACTATTTTGAAGATTTTAAAAGAATATAAAGTACTACAATATGTTTATATTGTTTTCATTAATTTCATATAGCCCACTATATATCGAACATTTCTACTTTGAACCTCTGCCTTTCCAGAAAACATTAAGAACAAGATTTGTTCTACTTAGTATACAAAAGTCATAAAACTTAATTTTCAGTGGACATTGAACGTTTATTCCAGACCCATATAGTAGTAAGAAACAGTAACAATAGTCTAACCATACAAAAACATGAGATAATTCACTACAACATACCAAGCTCATTTTATTATTAGGCTATTATATTTTTAATTTTTGAAGAAATGTGGTCTCTAATATTCAGAGAAGATGAATGCGAATATGATGCCGTTCCAATTGGATAGAATGTTTCTACCAACAAACTGCTTCTATCCTGAAAGAATGCAGTCAACGACAACAAGGATGGCAAGGGAATGTGCCACAATTCAAAAAGATTGGAAAGTTGCCAAAATCAAAATAATCAAAGAGACTATGGTAAGACCACATTTGGTATTTGTAGATTTCTAAAATTGTGAATAATAAACATTCGTGGTTATATCAACCAATAAACTCCTTCTATCCTGATAGAATGAAGTCAACGACAACAAGAATGGCAAAAAGCAAATGTGCCACAATTCAAGAAGATTGGAAAGTTGCCAAAATCAAAATAATAAAACGAGACTATGTTAAGACCACATTTGGTATTTGTAAATTTCTAAAATTGTGAATAAAAGTGATTGACCGGGTATTTCTAATTGTCCGATTTGTTTCAAATTTGGCATACAGGATGATATACACATATTTCAAACTGTTGAAGTTCATCAAAATATAATGATGTTTAGGGGTGGGTAGTGAAAAAACCCTATTGACCAGCATAAAAATGATTGACCGGGTATTTCTAGTTGTCCGATTCGTTTCAATTTGGCATACAGGATGATATACACATGTCAAACATACTGTTGTGAGTTTCATCAAAGTATAATGATGTTTAGGGGTGGTTAGGGGTAAAAAAACCCTTTGACCAGCATAAAAAGTGATTGACCGGGTATTTTTAATTGTCCGATTCGTTTCAAATTTGGCATACAGGATGAT
>NW_024095688.1:0-7008 GCF_014356525.2 Nilaparvata lugens
GGTATTTCTAATTGTCCGATTTGTTTCAAATTTGGCATACAGGATGATATACACATATTTCAAACTGTTGAAGTTCATCAAAATATAATGATGTTTAGGGGTGGGTAGTGAAAAAACCCTATTGACCAGCATAAAAATGATTGACCGGGTATTTCTAGTTGTCCGATTCGTTTCAATTTGGCATACAGGATGATATACACATGTCAAACATACTGTTGTGAGTTTCATCAAAGTATAATGATGTTTAGGGGTGGTTAGGGGTAAAAAAACCCTTTGACCAGCATAAAAAGTGATTGACCGGGTATTTTTAATTGTCCGATTCGTTTCAAATTTGGCATACAGGATGATATACACATATCTACATACTGTTAAAGTTTCATCATAATATAATGATGTTTAGGGTAGTTAGGGGTTATAACCCTATTGACCAGCATATAAAGTGATTGACCGGGTATTTCTAATTGTCCGATTTCTTTTCAAATTTGGCATTACGGATGATATACACATATTCAACATACTGTGAAGTTTCATCGAAATATAATGATGTTTAGGGGTGGTTAGTTAGGGGTAAAAACCCTATTGACCAGCATAAAAAGTGCTTGACGGGTATTTCTAATTGTCCGATTCGTTTCAAATTTGGCATACAGGAGAAATACCATATTTTATACTGTTGAAGTTTCATCGAAATATAATGATGTTTAGGGGTGGTTAGGGGTAAAAAAACCCTATTGACCAGCATAAAAAGTGATTGACCGGGTATTTCTAATTGTCTGATTCGTTTCAAATTTGGACTACAGGATGATATACACATATTAAACATACTGTAAAAGTTTCATCAAAATATAATGATGTTTAGGGGTGGTAGGGGTAAAAAACCCTATTGACCAGCATAAAAAGTGATTGACCGGGTATTTCTAATTGTCCGATTCGTTTCAAATTTGGCATACAGGATGATATACACATATTGAACATACTGTAGAAGTTTCATCAGAATATAATGATGTTTTGGGGCGGTTAGGGGTAAAAAACCCTATTGACCAGCATAAAAAGTGATTGACCGGTATTCTAATGTCCGATTCGTTTCAAATTGGCATACAGGATGATATACACATATTAAACATACTGTAGAAGTTTCATCAAAAATATGTGTTAGGGGTGGTAGGGTGAAAAACCCTATTGACCAGCATTACAAAGTGATTGACCAGCGTAAAAAGTGATTGACCGGGTATTTCTAATTCTCCGATTCGTTTCAAATTTGGCATACAGTATGATACACATATCTAACATACTGTTAAAGTTCATCAGAATATAATGATGTTTAGGGTAGTTAGGGGTAAAAACCCTATTGACCAGCATAAAAAGTGATTGACCGGGTATTTCTAATTGTCCAATTCATTTAAATTTGGCATACAGGATGATATAAACATATTCAAACATCTGTTGAAGTTTCATCGAAATATAATGATGTTTAGGGGTGGTTAGGGGTAAAAAACCTATTGACCAGCATAAAAAGTGCTTGACCGGGTATTTCTAATTGTCCGATTTGTTTCAAATTTGGCATACAGGATGATATACAATATTTAACAAACTGTGAAGTTTCATCAAAATAATGATGTTTAGGGGTGGTAGGGTGAAAAACCCTATTGACAGCATACAAAGTGATTGACCAGCGTAAAAAGTGATTGACGGGTATTTCTAATTGTCCGATTCGTTTCAAATTTGGCATACAGGATGATATACACATATTCAACATACTGTAGAAGTTTCATCAAAATATAATGATGTTTAGGGGTGGTAGGGTGAAAAACCCTATTGACCAGCATAAAAAGTGCTTGACCGGGTATTTCTAATTGTCCGATTCGTTTCAAATTTGGCATACAGGATGAAATACCATATTTTACATACTGTTGAAGTTTCATCAAAATATAATGATGTTTAGGGTGGGTTAGGGTAAAAAACCCTATTGACCAGCATATAAAGTGATTGACCGGTATTTCTAATGTCCGATTTCTTTTCAAATTTGGCATACAGGATGATATACACATATTCAACATACTGTTGAAGTTTCATCGAAATATAATGATGTTTAGGGGTGGTTAGTTAGGGGTAAAAAACCTATTGACCAGCATAAAAAGTGCTTGACCGGGTATTTCTAATTGTCCGATTCGTTTCAAATTGGCTACAGGATGAATACACTATAAACATACTGTAGAAGTTTCATCAAAATATAATGATGTTTAGGGGTGGTAGGGTGAAAAACCCTATTGACCAGCATACAAGTGATTGACCGGGTATTCTAATTGTCTGATTCGTTTCAAATTTTGGACTAAAGGATGATATACATATATTAAACATACTGTAAAAGTTCCATCAAAATATAATGATGTTAGGGGTGGTAGGGGTAAAAAACCCTATTGACCAGCATAAAAAGTGATTGACCGGGTATTTCAATTGTCCGATTCGTTTCAAATTTGGCATACAGGATGATATACACATATTGAACATACTGTAGAAGTTTCATCAGAATATAATGGTTTAGGGGCGGTTAGGGGTAAAAACCCTATTGACCAGCATAAAAAGTGATTGACCGGGTATTTCTAATTGTCCGATTCATTTCAATTTGGCATACAGGATGATATACACATATTAACATACTGTAGAAGTTTCATCACAATATATAATGATGTTTAGGGGTGGTAGGGGTGAAAAACCCTATTGACCAGCATACAAAGTGATTGACCAGCGTAAAAAGTGATTGACCGGGTATTTCTAATTGTCCGATTCGTTTCAAATTTGGCATACAGTATGATATACACATATCTAACATACTGTAAGTTTCATCATCAGAATATATGATGTTTAGGGTAGTGGGGTAAAAAACCTATTGACCAGCATAAAAAGTGATTGACCGGGTATTTCTAATTGTCCAATTCATTTCAAATTGGCATACAGGATGAATACACATATTCAACATACTGTTGAAGTTTCATCGAAATATAATGATGTTTAGGGGTGGTTAGGGGTAAAAACCCTATTGACCAGCATAAAAGTACTGACCGGGTATTTCTGATTGTCCGATCCGATTCGTTTCAAATTTGGCATACAGATATATACACATATTTTACATACTGTTGAAGTTTCATCAAAATATAATGATGTTTAGGGGTGGTTAGGGGTAAAAAACCCTATTGACCAGCATAAAAAGTGATTGACCGGGTATTTCTAATTGTCTGATTCGTTTCAAATTTGGACTACAGGATGATTTACGTATATTAAAATACTGTAGAAGTTTCATCAGAATATAATGATGTTTAGGGGTGTAGGGGTAAAAAACCCTATTGACCAGCATAAAAAGTGATTGACCCGAAAAAAGTGATTGACCGGGTATTTCTAATTGTCCGTTTTTCCAAATTTGGCATACAGGATGATATACACATGTCAAACATACTGTTGAAGTTTCATCAAAGTAAAATGATGTTTAGGGGTGGTTAGGGGTAAAAAACCCTATTGACCAGCATAAAAAGTGATTGACCGGGTATTACTAATTGTCCGATTGTTTCAAATTTGGCATACAGGATGATATACACATATTTAACAACTGTTGAAGTTTCATCAAAATATAATGATGTTTAGGGGTGGTAGGGGTAAAAAACCCTATTGACCAGCATAAAAAGTGATTGACCGGGTATTTCTAGTTGTCCGATTGTTTCAATTTGGCATACAGGATGATATACACATGTCAACATACTGTTGAAGTTTCATCAAAGTATAATGATGTTTAGGGGTGGTTGGGAGTAAAAAATCCTATTGACCAGCATAAAAAGTGATTGACTGGGTATTTCCAATTGTCCGATTCATTTCAAATTTGACATACAGGATGAATATACACATATTTAACATACTGTTGAAGTTTCATCAAAATATAATGATGTTAGGGGTGGTTAGGGGTAAAAAACCCTATTGACCAGCATAAAAAGTGATTGACTGGGTATTTCTAATTGTCTGATTCGTTTCAAATTTGCATACAGGATGATATACACATATTAAACATACTGTAGGAGTTTCATCAAAATAATGATGTTTAGGGGTGTAGGGGTGAAAAACCCTATTGACCAGCATACAAGTGATTGACCAGCGTAAAACGTTTGACCGGGTATTTCTAATTGTCCGATTCGTTTCAAATTTGGCATACAGGATATACACATATCTAACATACTGTTGAAGTTTCATCAAAATAATGATGTTTAGGGTAGTTAGGGTTATAAACCCTATTGACCAGCATATAAAGTGATTAACCGGGTATTTCTAATTGTCCGATTTCTTTTCAATTTGGCTACAGGATGATATACACATATTCAACATACTGTTGAGTTCATCGAAATAATGATGTTTAGGGGTGGTTAGTTAGGGTAAAAAACCTATTGACCAGCATAAAAAGTGCTTGACCGGGTATTTCTAATTGTCCGATTCGTTTCAAATTTGGCATACAGGTGAAATACACATATTTTACATACTGTTGAAGTTTCATCAAGATATAATGATGTTTAGGGTGGTTAGGGGTAAAAAACCCTATTGACCAGCATAAAAAGTGATTGACCGGGTATTTCTAATTGTCTGATTTTCGTTCAAATTTGGACTACAGGATGATATACACATATTAAACATACTGTAAAAGTTTCATCATAAATAATGATGTTTAGGGGTGGTAGGGGTAAAAAACCTATTGACCAGCATAAAAAGTGTTGACCGGGTATTTCTAATTGTCCGATTCGTTTCAAATTTGGCATACAGGATGATATACACATATTGAACATACTGTAGAAGTTTCATCAGAATATAATGATGTTTTGGGGCGGTTAGGGGTAAAAAACCCTATTGACCAGCATAAAAAGTGATTGACCGGTATTTCTAATTGTCCGATTCGTTTCAAATTTGGCATACAGGATGATATACACATATTAAACATACTGTAGAAGTTTCATCAAAATATAATGATGTTTAGGGGTGGTAGGGGTGAAAAACCCTATTGACCAGCATACAAAGTGATTGACCAGCGTAAAAAGTGATTGACCGGGTATTTCTAATTGTCCGATTCGTTTCAAATTTGGCATACAGTATGATATACACATATCTAACATACTGTTGAAGTTTCATCAGAAAATAATGATGTTTAGGGGTAGTTAGGGGTAAAAAACCCTATTGACCAGCATAAAAAGTGATTGACCGGGTATTTCTGATTGTCCGATTCATTTCAAATTTGGCATACAGGATGATATACACATATTCAACATACTGTTGAAGTTTCATCGAAATATAATGATGTTTAGGGGTGGTTAGGGGTAAAAAACCCTATTGACCAGCATAAAAAGTGCTTGACCGGGTATTTCTAATTGTCCGATTCGTTTCAAATTTGGCATACAGGATGATATACACATATTTTACATACTGTTGAAGTTTCATCAAAATATAATGATGTTTAGGGGTGGTTAGGGGTAAAAAACCCTATTGACCAGCATAAAAAGTGATTGACCGGGTATTTCTAATTGTCTGATTCGTTTCAAATTTGGACTACAGGATGATATACACATATTAAACATACTGTAAAAGTTTCATCAAAATAATGATGTTTAGGGGTGGTAGGGGTAAAAAACCCTATTGACCAGCAAAAAGTGATTGACCAGCGAAAAAAGTGATTGACCGGGTATTTCTAATTGTCCGATTCATTTCAAATTTGGCATACAGGATGATATACACATATCAACATACTGTTGAAGTTTCATCAAAGTAAAATGATGTTTAGGGTGGTTAGGGGTAAAAACCCTATTGACCAGCATAAAAAGTGATTGACCGGGTATTTCTAATTGTCCGTTTCGTTTCAATTTTGGCATACAGGATGATATACACATTTTTAACATACTGTTGAGTTCATCGAAATATAATGATGTTTAGGGGTGGTAGGGGTAAAAAACCCTATGACAGCATAAAAAGTGATTGACTGGGAATTTCTAATTTTCTGATTCGTTTCAAATTTGGCATACAGGATGATATACACATATTTAACATACTGTTGAAGTTTCATCAAAATATAATGATGTTTAGGGGTGGTTGGGGGTAAAAAACCCTATTGACCAGCATAAAAAGTGATTGACCGGGTATTTCTAATTGTCCAATTCGTTTCAAATTTGGCCTACAGGATGATATCACATATTTAACATACTGTTGAAGTTTCATCAAAATATAATGATGTTTAGGGGTGGTAGGGGTAAAAAACCCTATTGATCAGCATAAAAAGTGATTGACCAGCGTAAAAAGTGATTGACCAGGTATTTCTAATTGTCCCTCATTTCAATTTGCATATAGGATGATATACACATGTCAAACTACTGTTGATGATTCATCAAAGTATAATGTTTTAGGGGTGTTAGGGTAAAAAATCCCTTGACCAGCATAAAAAGTGATTGACCGGTATTTCTAATTGTCCGATTCGTTTCAAATTTGGCTTACAGGATGATATACACATCTAACATAGTGTTAAAGTTTCATCAAAATATAATGATGTTTAGGGGTGTTAGGGTAAAAAACCCTATTGACCAGCATAAAAAGTGCTTGACTTTTAATATTCATTCCAGGACATTGATACGTCCAAAGCTCCACCAATTTATGTAGATGCATAACAATATTATCTATAGCTATTAAGTTACCAATTGCTTTTTTCATATCATATGCAGTTCAAAAATCATTTTCTTAGTCTATTATTATGTAAATAATTGATCTATAATTTTGCGGTATTGTAAGTTATTGTATATAAGTGTATAAGCCAGTATATATTGTAATATACATGAATAAAGTACTCAATCAATCAATCAATCAATCTCATTGGTATGTCTAAAGCTCCGCCAATTTATGTAGATGCATAACAATATTATCTATAGCTATTACCAATTGCTTTTTTCATATATATCAGTTCAAAAATCATTTTCTTAGTCTATATTTTGTAAATTCATCTAT
>NW_024095689.1:0-7286 GCF_014356525.2 Nilaparvata lugens
CCAGGACATGATACGTCCAAAGCTCCACCAATTTATTAGATGCATAACAATATTATCTATAGCTATTAGTTACCAATTGCTTTTTTCATATCATATGCAGTTCAAAAATCATTTTCTTAGTCTATTATTATGTAAATAATTGATCTATAATTTTGCGGTATTGTAAGTATTGTATATAAGTGTATAAGCCAGTATATATTGTAATATACCATGATAAAGTACTCAATCAATCAATCAATCAATCTCATTGGTATGTCTAAAGCTCCGCCAATTTATGTAGATGCATAACAATATTATCTATAGCTATTACCAATTGCTTTTTTCATATCATATGCAGTTCAAAAATCATTTTCTTAGTCTATATTTTGTAAATTCATCTATAATTTTGCTGTATTGTAAGCTATTGTATATAAGTGTAAAAGCCAGTATATATTGTAATCTACATAAATAAAGTACTCAATCAATTATCCTGACACTCAAACCAAATAGTAATAGAATAGTATCTGTCTGTGAATACTAGAAAGTAGGTCATTATGGACAAGCATAGAAACAAGACAAACACTAGAAAAATAGATCCTTTCTACTTCTCGGCTTTACTTCTCTTCTTCTTCTACATCTACTCCACTTCTACTTCTTATCTACTTTCCTTCTCAATTTCCATTCTTTCTTCAGCCCATTGCGCTAATTGTCTTCTCGATTTTACCTTCCTTCTTCCTTGTATACCTTTTTTCTCTCTGTTCATCTCTCCTATGAATTGATGGACTATTCTTTTTCTTGACTTCATTTCACTCCATCTTCCATCTCACTAATATTCCTAACCACTTCTCCTATTCGTTTACCTCTGAATTTCCATCCATTTCTCGTCCCTGTAATCAATTTTGTCCTTGTCTTACTCCGAAATTCCTTATCTTTCCTCTCTCCAACTTTCTTCTCTTCTGCTCTTCCCCACTCAAATTCTCCCTTATGTAAACTGATAAATTCCCTCATTTCTCATATTTTCTGCTATTCATCAGTCTCTTAGGGTTCTCATTCTTGCATTTCTCTCTTACTCCACACCCAATTTTCATCTTATTCACCCTTTTTGCTCGTCCCCTTCATCCCTCTCTCCTCTACTCCTCTATCTATCACACTCCCAAATTTTCATCACTTAGAATATCATCTATCACATGGCTTCCTATTATTTTCCTATATCTGTTTTCTCTTCATCATATAATCTTCCTGATTCTCACTCACTGACTCTCAACCCCTGTCTCTCTCACTCCTCCTACCGACTCTCTCACTCGTTCCTTCTCTGTCATTCCTTCTCACTCACTCATCACTATCTCCATCTAAATCTCTCCCTCACACCCTTTCACATTATTTTTCACATTTTACTCTTCATCAGTCTCTCTGACTTGGTAGAGAGTTAGTGGGGAGGATATTTTTAATATTCTTTCCGAAGAATGGACATTGATATGTCCAAAGCTCCGCCAATTTATGTAGATGCATAACAATATAATATTATTATCTGTAGTTATTATATTACAAATTGCTTTTTCAGTTCAATTTATTATTTTCTTAGTCTCTATTATGTAAATGCATCTATAATTTTGCTGTATTGTAAGCTATTGTATATTGTTTTTTCTTTTCCGACTATTGTATTGTTCGCTCTATCTAATAAATAAATAAATGAATAAATAAATAAGTGTATAAGCCAGTATATATTGTAATCTACATAAATAAAGTACTCAATCAATCAATCAATCAATAACTCGCTCTCTCTCTCATTCTTCATCCATCTCTCTCCTTCTTTCTATCTATCTATATCTCTGACTATCTATCTATCCATCTGTCTCTCACTCATTCACACTGTCTCAGTCACTCTCTCTCTCTCGTTTTCAATCCATCTTTCCCTGTCTATTAGGCTTTGCTAGCCTTTGTGCGACTCAAACGTGGCGTCTGCCTGGCTTAATATGTGTTCATATATGAGGCACATGTGTGTTGTAGTCTCCACCCATCGCCTGTCTCATAACTTATGCATTTTCCTTTTGCGCTCATGCGTGTGTGTGTGTGTGTGTGTGTGTGTGTGTGTGTGTGTGTGTGTGTGTGTGTGTGTGTGTGTGTGTGTGTGTGTGTGTGTGCCTGCGTTATCTCCCCTGAGTGCACCTGTATGACACATCATGTGTCACATATGTGCCACATATAGGTGCCATCGCACATGACCAACTTTCCGCATCATCACGATGATTGTCTGCCTCGATTATGTTTTTCAATAATTAATGAGGTTGACTGTGGTTGGAGTAATGAGTAGTTTATCGTATATATTTTGCAGCTCATTATATATAGTTGACTGAATATCTGTCATTATAATGTAGTACGTCAACTTATTATGTAGTTTACTGTTATATATTCCACATTATGTTTCAGTTCATCGAATTGTTCACATAGCTCACAATAATATGATTCCCATTGTAATAGTTCTCATATTGTTTAACATGATATTAATATAGTTCTGAATTGTACTGAATGGTTGACATAGTTTACGATCAACAAAAATTGTTCAACTTGATGGGTGAAGTTTGTATTCGTGAACAGTGAATAAATTTCCATATTCGCTGGTTTTGACAATATCAAATTGTTCTCACTGAAAATCATAGCTCCATTATATATTGTTATTATTTCTTGTGGATCTTGTCTATTGCTTCAAATTCTGGCATGTCCACATGAAATATGTCTTTGCTGTTGCATTTGAAATAATTCTCTTCCATTTTCTTCTTGACAGACACTCACTTTTATTTTTTTGCTGATGCAGTTCAAATTCTCTCCCATCTTCTTAATTTTCGCCTTTCAAGGTTGAATTCTCTTCCATTTTCTTCTTAGAGAACACTCACTTCCCATTTTTTTGAAATTGAAGTACAAATTCTCTCCCATTTCCTTATCTTTGGATGAGATAAAATAAGGAAAAAATAATAGATGAATAGATAAGGAAAATAACACTCACTATTCACTTTTTTTGCAGTTCAAATTCTCTTCCATCTTCTTTATCAAAAACACTAAATTCCCATTTTTTCGCATTTCAAGGTTGAATTCTCTCCCATTTTCTCCTTGACAGACACTCACTTTCCATTTTTTCCCTGTTGCAGTTCAAATTGTCTCCCATTTTCTTCTTGGAAGACACTCATTTTTCTTTTTTTTTTTGCTGTTGCCGTTCAAATTCTTCTCCATTCTCTTCTTGAGAGACACTCACTTTTTATTTTTTCTTCTTAAAAGTCACTCACTTTCCATTTTTTCGCTATTTGCAGTTCAAATTCTCTCCCATTTTCTTCTTAAAAGTCACTCACTTTTCATTTTTTCGCTGTTGTAGTTCAAATTCTCTCCCATTTTCTTCTTAAAAATCACTCAATTTCCATTTTTTCGCTATTTGCAGTTCAAATTCTCTCCCATTTTCTTCTTAAAAGTCACTCACTTTCCATTTTTTCGCTGTTGTAGTTCAAATTCTCTCCTATTTTCTTCTTAAAAGTCACTCAATTTCCATTTTTTTGCTGTTTGCAGTTCAAATTCTCTCCCATTTTCTTCTTTAAAGTCACTCACTTTCCATTTTTTCGCTGTTGTAGTTCAAATTCTCTCTCATTTTCTTCTTAAAAGTCACTCAATTTCCATTTTTTCGCTATTTGCAGTTCAAATTCTCTCCCATTTTCTTCTTAAAAGTCACTCAATTTCCATTCTTCCGCTGTTTGCAGTTCAAATTCTCTCCCATTTTCTTCTTAAAAGTCACTCAATTTCCATTTTATTCGCAGTTTGCAGTTCAAATTCTCTCCCATTTCCTTTTTAAAAAACATTAACTTTTGAAGATGGAAATTACTGACATATTGCAATTATTCAAATGCTAATGAATCAATAATTATTATTATTAAACAGAAATCCAAATTAAATTACATCTCATTTCATTTCGAATTTCCATCTAGCTGTTCACCCTGTTGATTCAATCTGTTGATTCTTACCCTATTGTCAATATTTGCATTAGAAGAAGTCTTTGGGCTTTTAATTTTGATTTTCGTTTGATAATAATTATTTACACTCACTTTTCACTTTTTTTGCAATACAAATTCTCTTCCATTTAATTCTTAAATGACACTTTTTTACCATGTTTCATTTTTTTTTGTTTCAGTTCCGCCCGAAAGACTGAACATCCTGGATGAGTCGGGAGCAAACATCCAACGGGACAAACTTGGTCCCTATAACGAGGGAAGCGCCGTGGAAATAGCCTGCATTGCCACTGGAGGTGAGGAAAATCGCAAAATCGTTACAGCTAACGCGAAAAATGGAAAAGCTCATGCATTTTTAATTTCCAATCTTTGACTCCAGGTTCCAATATACACCTGTCATTGGGTGACATAATACCTGGCCGTTATTTCAACGAAATGATTGCTGGTTCAACGGTCCCATTGATTATCAACGTGTTTTAAAATGAATGTCCTATTCCAGTGGAACCAGTTGACGTATCAACGTATCAAACATGAAGCTAGAATTCGGGGTTTGTTTGTTTTTCAATAATTAATTGTTTACTGATTGATTCATACAAATATCATGAAAATGATAGGGAGAGAGAAAATAAGGTAACCTTGTGCTATTCCTCTCTCAAATTTAGATAATGTTACACATAGTCCGAAATAGGTTGAGTGTTGTAGTTGTTCACTTCACAAAATTTTCAGTCCTCAATTATTTTTACAAGGTAGATTTCTAAATTTACATGCTTCAAAACCAAACATAGAAGAAATTCAATATTTCACATTGTTATCACCAAAATAGGAAATATTCACATGTAAAAGAAATGATTTTGCAGGACCAAAAACAAACCTAATATTCTAAAAGCACAGCTGTTGTGGAACTATTCATCTTCTTCCACTCATGAAGATTCCAGAAAGTATAAAATGCTATTCTACATTGTATCCTCTCTGGAATAGTTCCATCGTAAAATATGTGAATCTATCAACAGATGATCTAGAAAACCTTCATGAATACATTGGTGGAAAATACGTTAACGTTTCAACGTTAATCTAGAAACAGTTTTTCGTTGTTGGTTGACATTCAACCCGTCAACGAATCATCACTACAGGTCATCAAATCGGTGATGGGAGTCCAGGAATTTACGTTGTCAACTGAAATACGAATTTGAGAGAAAACTTTTCAGGTGGAAACTCGAAACATTCGTCATGTTGAACAGTGTTGTAGAAAGAAAAACCAGAGAGTACATTCATCAACTCATCGGCAGTAGCTATACGAGTTACAGATTATGTTCATGGAATTGTACCTAATTAAATGTTACTTTTGAAGAGTATAGAACGTGATTCATGTTATCACGAGAATGACATTTTATGTCTGGCTATTTCTCATTGTTCTGGTTTGAGGTTCCAGTAACTTTTGTTTGAAAAACGTGCGCTTCTTTGCAAGTCGTAATTGCCAAATCGATTATAATTATTAGGGGGGTTTTGTTGATTGATTCATACAATAAGTACATCATTGAATTTTGGACTCTTAATGTTACCTAAATTTGGGAAGGAAATAGTACAAGGCATTCTTAGTTTTTCTCTTCTGATCTGTGCTTCATTGTAAAAAATAATAAATACATGAATAAATAATAATAGGGAGAGAAGAAATGAGGTCACCTTGTCCTATTTCTCTCCCAATTTTAGATAAGGTTACACATAGTCCGATATAGGTTGTCTTGTTGTTTTCACTCCTGTCCTATTGGAAGTGAAAGTGATCAATTCAACAAACTTTTTACGAAAGTAACTGTTGCCTCAAACACTAGCACTGTGTACCACATGCATTAAGTTATAGTGAACAGTTCAAGAGAACCTGTTAAGAAAATAAATAATGGAAATACTGTGTAGACTTGTGGAAGTGGGGATAGCTAAATTCACCTGCAAAAAAACGTAGACTAATTCAAGGTATGATTCAGTTTCTAATTTTTGAATTCAGTACCGAAGACTCTGCTATATTATAGGTTAACATTCATATACGTGTATACTTGTATATTAGTATATTATAATAAAATTATACGTAAAATCACTTCACTCATATGGGCTATTCTATGCAAATTAATAAAAATAATATAGAACTTGTAGTACCCTTTATTGAAAACTTTCAAATATTTTAATGACCAATTTCGACCATAGGTCATTTTCAAGTTGAAATTGAAAACTATAAAACAATTCTAACTTGGAAATGACCTATGATTGAGACTGGTCATTGAAATATTTGAAAATTTTCAATAAGGGTACAACAAGTTTTTATATTGTTTTTATCAATTATATACGTGTATTTATAACTCACTGTACTTTTTGTAAGTGGTATCTTGTACACTTGTAACTTGTCGCTCTATATTTTTGAGACTATTCTAAAAGAATTTCAAGTGAATGAATTTTATTTGATAACCCAGTAAACAAGTTAATCTGCATCAATAGAGAAATCAATAAATCAATTGTGCTTTTCGTGTAGTTAAGAAGTTGTAATATTGGTAATTATTCATATTAAATAGAAAGAGAAATTGTCGAAAACCACAGATTTATTGATAGTTAGAAAAGTTAGTTTCTATTCATATTATTATTTTATTCAATTATTAATTGTATATGAGTGAAGAATTCAATCAATCATTAATAATAATTGTGATAACTGATTACAGGACGACCACCACCCCGGGTGTCCTGGTGGCAGGAGAACGCCCTCCTGGATGACTCCTGGGAGTCCATCTCGGACCGTCGAGTGAAGAACGTCCTGCATCTCGACAAGCTCACTCGCAAACACCTCAACGCCGTCTTCACCTGTCAGGCATCCAACAATAACCTGGTCGCTCCTATTTCCAGTGCGATCACGCTAGACCTCAACCGTGAGTAACTGAATTCATCTTTCAAAAACACTTTTCCATTCTATTTTCATTGTATTGAAACATACATAATAATTATGAATGTGATTGGTGGAAAAACTATCATGTGAAACAGTGTGATCATTATTATGTGAACTTGTAGGTTGAGAGTTGACGCCTCATTATTCAAATCGTGGAAGTGGAATTATTTTGTTGACTCTCATGGAAATGAGAATTCTAATCTCATTTGACAGAAAACTCAATTCAGATCCAAACAAATTTCATTCAATCACTTTTTGCAATTGAAAAGAACCACAAGCAGTAGGATTTTCTTCAGAAGGGAGAGAAAAAGTAAGATTTTTCTCAGAAGGGAGAGAAAGAGTAAGATTTTTTTCAGAAGGGAGAGAAAAAGTAAGATTTTTTTCAGAAGGGAGAGAAAAAG
>NW_024095690.1:0-6422 GCF_014356525.2 Nilaparvata lugens
AAATTTATAGAAATTGAAAATTAAAGTACCCTTTTTTAAATATTGTTTTTCACAACATGTTTCAACTTTATAATCATTTTATGTAGCCCTGAATACAAGTAGCCCTAAACATTAAAGTGAACATTGTAAAAAGGGTTATAACATTATTATAATTATCTGTATCTTCTCTGTACAATACTCTGCAAATGTGGGCCTTATTTCGAGAACATTGATTGTATGTCAACTTTTACAATGTAGAATCTACTTTACAAGAAGTGTTGTGACCAGACACTATGCTTATCAGCGCAACCGTCGAGTTGCTATTTTGTGTAGCAGCTTCTCTTTGTCTCAGAAACAAGTAACGGCAGCAACAGTCACAGTTATCATAGTTATTTAAAAGTATTCTTTGAGTATCTATATGAGGTCCACGTTATAATGGTAGTGTACGATTTGCAATGGTGTTGCTATCCTTGTCCATCGTTCATCAAATGTGAAAGAGTTGGGGGTTGTTTTTATTTAGGTTATATTTAATAATGTTTTATTAGGATAGGTTAGGTTTTTGCTTTAAAATTGCAATATGTTAGAAGGGGCTAGGGTCTAGATAGAGTTATGTTTTTTGATGTTTCAAAGGTAAAAGGATAGGTTAGGGGGTTAGGATTTTGCTTCGAACCACATGTTCGAAATGAACCACATATTTGTGAACATATTCATGGAATGAACCATATGTTTATGTTTTGTTCTAAAGATGATGTAAAATCTGACAAAGCATTTATTGGAACGGTTTCACTTGTTATTCGTTCCGCTACTACGTAGACAATCATGTCGTCATCATGTCTGTCTGTCTGTGCGCTGTGTCTTTCGTGCGTCTGCGCTGACCAGTGACGTCTCAGTCGCGGTTTTTTGCCACTGCTCTAATCAGCTGGTTTTCTATACTTTTATTCGTATTTTTTCGTCGGATTGTTTGCCGTTGCAATTTTAATATTTGTGCTATTCGATTTTTAGAATTAATCTTGTATTTTGGCATCTTACCTTTTAGTTATTTGCCACCTTTTCACCAAACGTTTGTGGACGTTTCACGTACGTGGCTACATTTCCGCCTTCTCGTTTTTGTGCTAGCGTCTTTAGTTTTTCCTGTCTATCTATTCATGGAGGTCGGCGAGTGTGCTTCCTGCGCTCGGTCTAAACCTTTCATCTGATTCATCGGACTTACAAAACGTTTTAAAGTGTGAATTATTCTTCAAATTAATTCGTTTGTTCCATTCTTCAGTGTGATTCAATTATTCATCGAGTTCTTCACTCAATTACTCTGTTAAAATTGGATAAACTTTGTCTAAAATTGCAACCTCGTGTGAGCGTTTCATCGCTATTCATTTGATCTACAAACCTTTTTAAAGTGTGAATTATTCTTCAAATTTTCGTTTGTTCTATTCTTCAGTGTGATTCAATTATTCATCGAGTTCTTCACTCAGTTACTCTGTTAAAATGGATAAACTTTGTCTAAAATTGCAACCTCGTGTAAGCTTCAGTTGCCATTTTTCTACAATTGGCTTCACCTCGTGAACCTCAACTTTCAAGTGCATAATCTCTACTGTTTGGAAATCAATCCAAAAATTCCACAATTTGAAGATCGGATTATTCTTTGGAATTCTACTCGCTCCAGCCTACTTTTCCATTGGGGGATTCGCCTGCTGTAATGGACGTTTCCATGCTTGTCATCGCATGGCCTGATCACTTCATCACTTACTGATGTCCTGTTCCTGTTGGTATTGCGGAGTCATTGCCTGTCTGCCTGGCCGCATCTCCTCTTCAAAATTTTATTCAGGTTATGTAAATCGTTCTTTTCAATTTTCATTTACGTATGCATCATTATTGTTTTATTAATGTCTATCTTGACATTCAACTCACTGAGGCCACTGACGCCTAAGTATTATTTTATTAATGTCTATCTTGACATTCAACTCACTGAGGCCACTGACGCCTACTTATTATTTGATTAATGTCTATCTTGACATTCAATTCACTAAGGCTACCGACGCCTATTAATTCTTTGGATTTGACAGCTACCCTTGGCTTTACAAGTGATTCACTGAGGCCACTGACGCCTAATTATTATTTTATTATGTCTATCTTGACATTCAACTCACTGAGGCCACTGACGCCTAATTATTATTTTATTAATGTCTTCTTGACATTCAACTCATGAGGCCACTGACGCCTACTTATTATTTGATTATGTCTACTTGACATTCATTCACTGAGGCCATCGACGCTATTTTTTATTGGATTTGACAGCTACCCTTGGCTTTACAAGTGATTCACTGAGGCCACTGATGCCTACTTATTATTTTATTAATGTCTATCTTGACATTCTTTCACTGAGGCTACCGACGCCTACCTATGTTTAGTTAATGTCTATCTTGACATTCATTTCACTGAGGCCATCGACGCCTATTTATTTATTGGATTTGACAGCTACCCTTGGCTTTACAAGTGATTCACTGAGGCCACTGACGCCTACTTATTATTTTATTAATGTCTATCTTGACATTCTTTCACTGAGGCTACCACGCCTCCTATTGTTTAGTTAATGTCTAGCTTGACATTCATTTCACTGAGGCCATCGACGCCTATTTATTTATTGGATTTGACAGCTACCCTTGGCTTGCAAGTGATTCATTGAAGGCCACTGTCGCCTATTACTCGTTCTAATTGATGTCTGTCTTGACATTCAATTCATTGAAGGCCCATGTCGCCTATATTTCCCGGATAATCTTCATTGTATTTATTAGCTACCCTTAGCTTTTAAGTGTTATTCTAAGCCAGTGACGCCTACTAACTATTTCGTTAATGTCTATCTTGACATTCATTTCATTCACTGAGGCCATCGACGCCTATTTATTTATTGGATTGACAGCTACCCTTGGCTTTACAAGTGATTCACTGAGGCCACTGACGCCTAATTATATTTTATTAATGTCTTTCTTGACATTCAACCACTGAGGCCACTGACGCCTACTTATTATTTGATTAATGTCTAGCTTGACATTCTTTCACTGAGGCCATTGACGCCTATTTATTTATTGGATTTGACAGCTACCCTTGGCTTTACAAGTGATTCACTGAGGCCACTGACGCCTACTTATTATTTTATTAATGTCTATCTTGACATTCTTTCATGAGGTACGACGCCTACCTATTGTTTAGTTAATGTCTAGCTTGACATTCATTCACTGAGGCCTCGACGCCTATTTATTTATTGATTTGACAGCTACCCTTGGCTTTGCAAGTGATTCATTGAAGGCCACTGTCGCCTATTACTCGTTCTAATTGATGTCTGTCTTGACATTCAATTCATTGAAGGCCCATGTCGCTATATTTACCCGGATAATCTTCATTGTATTTATAGCTACCCTTAGCTTTTAAGTGTTATTCTAAGGCCAGTGACGCCTACTAACTATTTAGTTAATGTCTATCTTGACATTCATTTCACTGAGGCCATCGACGCCTATTTATTTATTGGATTTGACAGCTACCCTTGGCTTTACAAGTGATTCATTGAAGGCCACTGTCGCCATTACTCGTTCTAATTGATGTCTGTCTTGACATTCAATTCATTGAAGGCCCATGTCGCCTATATTCAACCCGGACTGTCTCATTTGTATTTATTAGCTACCCTTAGCTCTTAAGTGATATTTTTAAGGCCAGTAACGCCTATTAATTGTTAGGTCGAAATCTATTTTGACATTCAAATCACTGAAGGCCTATGCCGCATATATTTTTTATGTATGTTATTTGCTGAGCATTTTTTACAGCTTATTGTCATTTTTAATCATTATTATTGTACCTTAGTAATAACTTTCATTATTGCACTCAATTTATATAATTTCAGGTATCATTATTAATACCTTTGCATTTATTGCAATATCATTAATACCAATATCATTAATAATTTAATATCATTAATACCTTTGCAGTTATTGTCAGACCTCAATGGTCATTAATGTCATTGACCTAATTTCATTTAAATTTTGTAGTTCTCTACATTATTTCACATGTTGTAATTTTCCCAAGATTTGACAATTGCCTTTGTATGTGGCCATCTGCCTATTATTTTATTGATCTCAAAATATTTGATTCAATCTTTGTATGTGGCCATCTGCCTATTATTATTTTATTGATCTCAAAATATTGATTCAATCTTTGTATGTGGCCATCTGCCTATTATTATTTTATTGATCTCAAAATATTTGATTCAATCTTTGTATGTGGCCATCTGCCTATATTATTTTATTGATCTCAAAATATTGATTCAATGTTTGTATGTGGCCACCTGCCTATTATTATTTTATTGATCCCAAAATATTTGACACAATTGTTTTTGTATGTGGCCATCTGCCTATTATTTCTTATTATTATTAAATCTATATTGTTGATTCATTTAGTCTTTTATTGGCGTACTTACCCCAATTCAAGCTATCAGTATTTTTATGCACAGAATTCAAAGATTTGTTTGTAGGTATTTATACCAACTATCATCCACAGTCCACTGCCCTGCCCTGGATTCTGTCATAAAAATTGGTTCATCTGGGCCAGATTTCTTGATCCAGTGTTCACTTAGGATAATTGTTAATTGGACCAATTGTAAAATTGGTCCTCCAGCCCGTTCATTTTTGACCAGTGTTACCTAGGATAATTGTTAATTTTTATTACCCATTTCTTGGTCCATTGAACCTTGGGGTTTCAGTGACCGTGTGCCTAATAGTCTAGCTTGACGCCAATGATTAGGTCCCACTCTAGTGTATATTTTTTTTCATTGTACCTTTGTATGTTTATATTGTTTAATATTAAGCATTCACACACTTGTTTCAAATTTTCAGTACTGGCTGCAACTCAAAGCATGCTGCGACGTGTATGCACCAGCTATCAACTATCTTGTACCCTGAGAGACTGAACCGCACTGAACTGGTCACAGACGGCTATTGCGCATTGAGAAAACAACAACACGGCATACCACACCGCCTTGCGAGCTCGCTACTTGACTCGCCGCACAGCAAGCTTGATACAACTTGCCTCAAACCCACAGGCGTGCCTCTCTGCGTACTGGACCAGCGCCCAAGGTTGCTTATGGCGCAGCAATCGCATTGCTACAGTGCACTATTGTGTCATTCACTCAGGTTTTTCTGTTAATTTTTAAGCATGTCTGATCATGAGGAAGATTCACTTCCTGAGCCTTCTGCTCTTTTCAATGCAAGAGACAATTTACACCAGGAAATAGATTGGTTCATAACCAGCTAAAACGATTATGTTGTGGACTCTGAAGCCACTTATTATCAATTATTGACTGTAAAAAACGAACTAGGTTCACTTAGAATTATATAATAAGTACACCAACAACTATGGAATTCAGAGTTGCAAGTGCAGGACACTTCAACTCATTTTGAGATACTCAATAAGTTTATCTCCATTACCTCTAGGCAAACGCTGCATTAACTGCCTTTGAAAGCAGACAACGCAACAATGAGGCCCTGCTGGTGCTTCCCAGGCGGCCAACATCTCAAAACGCACATTTGGCAATTTTCAGTTGCCTCAGATTCCGCTTCCACGCTTCAATGGAAGAGCTTTCAAAATGGCAAGCATTCTCAAGTGCTTTTACTATATTATTGGTAATCAAGATAACATTAATGATTCATTGAAATTTTTCTATCTTCGTCAATCACTCAGTGGTGAAGCTCTTGCTAGAGTGGAACACATTGAAGCTGACGAAATGGCTTTCAGCTTGCATGGAACCTCTCAAGGGAGAGGTTATGACAACAAAGATTTATTGCTGCCAGGCACGTCACGGCAATTGAATCTCCGCCTACCATAAAGCATAACTGTCCGCAATCATTACGGGCATTCATTGACTTTTGCAAGTCCCACATCACCGCACTCGAAGCGCTTCAACTTGGAGTCCAAATCAAGGACTTGTTGTATATGCACAAAATGTTGTTGCAGTTGGATACTGCTACTGTTCGAGATGGGAAAGGAGTGTTGGTATACACACTTCCCACCATTGATAAATTCTGGAATTTTTTGGAATCACAATGCAAAATCATGGAAGCTGTTGCTTCAAGCTCAGCTAACCATCATCAAGGAAATGTACAGCAAGTAAAGGGTGATTCTAAAAGAGCGCCGGTTTTAATATATCAAATTAAGAGGTTAATTTAAACGAAAAATTGAAAATAAATACATCAACATGTTCATCTCACCTTCCGATTTCATGTATGAAAATTATGTCATGAATGTGTCCTCCTCTACTGCGCTGGCACGCAGCAACTCTGTCCATGAAATTCCCTATTACTGCACGCCAAGTTTCCACTTCCATTCGCCGATACCCGTCGAATTTCCTCCTTCAAGTCATTGATGTTTCGGGTTTATTAGCATACACCAATGACTTCAGATGA
>NW_024095691.1:0-6697 GCF_014356525.2 Nilaparvata lugens
TTACATATTTCTATTGAAACCAGAATATACATCTCTAGTAATTATATAGAATATAATTTTCTTTTTAGAAAATATAAAAGACAATCGAAAATACAACTATTGAGCGGTAAATAGCTTCTTATTTTCTAGTCACAAGCCTGGTTGCACAAAAGCCGGTTAAATTTTAATCGTGATTAAATTCACGAGAAGCTATATATCATAGATACCGTCTTTTCAGAAACGCCTACTCTTATTGGTTCTCGTGGAATAATCACGGTTAAATTTAACCAGCTTTTCTGCGACGGCAACACAGACTTTAGTGAGGTCCACGTTTATAATGGCAGTATTGATTAACATTGGTGTTGCTATCCTTGTTCATCATTCGACAAAACCGATAGCGCCTATCCTCTCCTACATCTGCCCTGTTGCCAAAGTTTGGAAGTTTTTGTATCAAATTATGGTGTTGTGTATTCAAGCTCAGATGATACTGTATCATATTGTGTTGATACTGTATCCATATGGTGGTGTCTTTCTATATCTTCCTATAGTGACGACAACGTTATAATGGCAGTATGTGATTAACATTGGTGTTGCTATCCTTGTCTATCATTCGACAAAGCAGATAGCGCTATCATTTTCCCACTCTGCACTGTTGCCAGATTATCCTATATCTTCCTCTTACTCTCTTTCTCTCTCTATCTTCATCATCTTCTCCTTCGCCTCCGTTTCTGCTTCATATGGACTTCCGACTTCTGGACCTCACTGAACTCAAGCTCTAATCCCTTCCTTCTCCTCTCCTTGCCTTCTCCTTTATCTATTTCTCCTTCTTCAACTTCGGAGTCCCGACTTCACGGATCATTGGTATTAGTATGGCCGATTCGCCTAATTCAAACCGGAAGTCAAGTAAAGCATATCGGATACAAGTCACTTGCTTTACAGCGTGCTTCAACTAAGCTATCCTTTTTCCACAAAAATTCCCACTTTTTCTGCTCCTTCTCTCTTCCTTTGTAGAGAGTTAGTGGTGAGGAATTTTTATTATTTTCCCAAAGAATGGACATGATAGTCAAAGCTCCGCCAATTTATGTAGATGCATAACAATATGATTTTATCTATAGTTATTATATTACAAATTACTTGCATCATATCATATACAGTTCATAGTATTTTCCTAGTCTATATTATGTAAATTCATCTATAATTTGCTGTATTGTAAGTATTGTATATAAGGTATAAGCCAGTATATATTGTAATCTACAAAATAAGTACTCAATCAATCTTCTTCTTTTTCTTCTTCTTTTTCTTCTGCATCATCTTATTTCGTCTTCTTTTTTCTCTATTCTTCTTCTTCTTCTTCTTCTTCTTCAACTTTCGACTGGCCTACTATTACCTTATTATAAAATAATGATTTTTATCAGCAAACGAGCAAATCGTGTGCCTTTCTCACTAGGCTGCCTCAGATAACAAGCCGCAACATATTTTCAACAGTGCATCTCACCATCTATTTTTCATCATCTCTATATATTTAACTAGCCGTCAGGCTCGCTTCGCTCGCCATATCGTCCAACAGGGGCTCCGCCCCTGGACCCCCGACTGGATCGTCAAGAGTGAGATCAGCGGGCTCGCTTCGCTCGCCTGCATTTTCATTTGAGCATTTTTATCATATGTTGGATGACCAGTCGGGGTCCAGACTAACGTCTGGCTGAACGGATATGGCGAGCGAAGCGAGCCTGACGGCTAGTAATATAATATTCCCAGGATTGAAGTAGCAGTGCCCAATCAATTTTCCGCGATAATGCATTCAATCTTCAACTTGGTGCCAACCTAACAAAGTCAACTCTTAATGCCACCTGACAAAATTATTAATTTAGTTAACAACTGTTTCGAAGAGGTACTCTCTCTAGATAGTTGTATATTACATATGGTATGGACATTTTTCAATTATAACTAAGAGAATAGAAGGATATACATGCTAAAAGACGAACTTAAACCCTTAAAAACCACCTTAGAGTTAAAATATTGCCAAAAGATTTCTTAGTGCGCCTCTAAAGGGCCAACTGAACATACCTACAAATTTGAACGTTTTGGTCCGGTAGATTTTTAGTTTTGTGAGTGAGTGAGTCAGTCAGAGTGTCAGTCTTCAGTGAGTGAGTGCCATTTCGCTTATATATATATATAGATCCTTCATACAGGGTGTTTCAGAAGTAGTGTCAAATATTTTAGGGCATTGTTCCTGGATGATAGGAGACTACAAATGTCGATTTGAAGTGTCCATCTCAGCGGTTATCCTTATCGCTGCATTTTGTTTTTTTCACTTGGGAATTTTTATCTTAAGAACATTGATCTGTATCACAAATAATATACATATCCGACATTCAGTTACAATGTTATTTATACAGAGTGTCACATGAATAGTGTATCAAATTGTGTTTGTGTATCAAGTTGAGATGATACTGTATCATATTTTGTTGATACTGTATCATGATAATGATACCCATGTTGTTGGACCGTTAGGTTGCAAATGTTTAGTGTTAACTGAAGCCGTAGTCCTAGTAGTTGTTTTTGGTGAAGCTATGTGACGCTGGTAGTCTCTCATACTGTGCCCTTCTTACATCTTACACTCCCAACACACACTAATAATAGACAGTGTATAGGGTGTCTATGTTGCAAATGTGAGTGTTAACTGAAGCCGATAGTCCTAGTAGTTGTTTTTGGTGAAGCTATGTGACGCTGGTAGTCTCTCATACTGTGCCCTCTTACACTCTTACACTCCCAACAACACACTATAATAGACAGTGTATATGGTGTCTATGTTGCAAATGTGAGTGTTAACTGAGCCGATAGTCCTAGTAGTTTTTTTGGTGAAGCTATGTGACGCTGGTAGTCCTCTCATACTGTGCCCTTCTACACTCTTACACTCCCAACAACACACTAATAATAGACATGTATAGGGTGTCTATGTTGCAATGTGAGTGTTAACTGAAGCCGATAGTCCTAGTAGTTGTTTTTGGTGAAGCTATGTGACGCTGGTAGTCTCTCATACTGTGCCCTTCTTACACTCTTACACTCCCAACAACACACTAATAATAGACAGTGTATAGGTGTCTATGTTGCAAATGTGAGTGTTACTGAAGCCGATAGTCCTAGTAGTTGTTTTTGGTGAAGCTATGTGACGCTGGTAGTCTCTCATACTGTGCCCTTCTTACACTCTTACACTCCCACAACACACTAATATAGACAGTGTATAGGGTGTCTATGTTGCAAATGTGAGTGTTAACTGAAGCCGATAGTCCTAGTAGTTGTTTTTGGTGAAGCTATGTGACGCTGGTAGTCTCTCATACTGTGCCCTTCTTACACTCTTACACTCCCACAACACACTAATAATAGACAGTGTATAGGGTGTCTATGTGCAAATGTGAGTGTTAACTGAAGCCGATAGTCCTATAGTTGTTTTTGGTGAAGCTATGTGACGCTGGTAGTCTCTCATACTGTGCCCTTCTTACACTCTACACTCCCAACAACACACTAATAATAGACAGTGTATAGGGTGTCTATGTTGCAAATGTGAGTGTTAACTGATGCCGATAGTCCTAGTAGTTTTTTTTGGTGAAGCTATGTGACGCTGGTAGTCTCTCTACTGTGCCCTTCTTACACTCTTACACTCCCAACAACACACTAATAATAGACAGTGTATAGGTGTCTATGTTGCAAATGTGAGTGTTAACTGAAGCCGATAGTCCTAGTAGTTGTTTTTGGTGAAGCTATGTGACGCTGTAGTCTCTCATACTGTGCCCTCTTACACTCCCAACAACACACTAATAATAGACAGTGTATAGGGTGTCTATGTTGCAAATGTGAGTGTTACTGAAGCCGATAGTCCTAGTAGTTGTTTTTGGTGAAGCTATGTGACGCTGGTAGTCTCTCATACTGTGCCCTTCTTACACTCTACACTCCCAACAACACACTAATATAGACAGTGTATAGGGTGTCTATGTTGCAAATGTGAGTGTTAACTGAAGCCGATAGTCCTAGTAGTTTTTTTTGGTGAAGCTATGTGACGCTGGTAGTCCTCTCATACTGTGCCCTTCTACACTCTTACACTCCCAACAACACACTAATAATAGACATGTATAGGGTGTCTATGTTGCAATGTGAGTGTTAACTGAAGCCGATAGTCCTAGTAGTTGTTTTTGGTGAAGCTATGTGACGCTGTAGTCTCTCATACTGTGCCCTCTTACACTCCCAACAACACACTTATAATAGACAGTGTATAGGGTGTCTATGTTGCAAATGTGAGTGTTACTGATGCCGATAGTCCTAGTAGTTGTTTTTGTGAAGCTATGTGATGCTGGAGTCTCTCATACTGTACCCTTCTTACACTCTTACACTCCCAAAACACACTAATAATAGACAGTGTATAGGGTGTCTATGTTGCAAATGTGAGTGTAACTGAAGCCGATAGTCCTAGTAGTTGTTTTTGGTGAGCTATGTGACGCTGGTAGTCTCTCATCTGTGCCCTTCTTACACTCTTACACTCCCAACAACACACTAATAATATGACAATAGACGACAGTAATCGGTTGTACAATCGATTGTACATGAAATTCACAACAAAAATGTTCATCAAATTTCTTCTTATATCGACATTATTTTTCAAAACATTTCCAATACTTTTATTATAAGAAATCCCAATTAAATGCTGTGAATCCCCGAAAAGAAAAATTTCTGCTACTGCAATATTGACAACAGGTAACAGCTAGAAGAAATTCGATGAGCGCTACTATTCAAGAATTATTTGACAGCCCGGGAATCGAATCCGGTACCTCCCAATTGCTAGTCAGGACGTACCCTTACACCAAACTGACAATCTCTGGATAGCAGCGCTCATTTTATACAAAGCCATAGCGAGTCTACAGATGAAAATAAATTGGAAGAGCATTGATTGGGATTTCGATTAATAATTAGTTATTTGTGCAACTAGTGCGCAAAGTGACAGTTTGCTGCACCGAAAAGAACGTTTACGCCCGAGCCGTAGGCGAGTAAGGAATGGTTTCTTGAGTGCAGCAGAGGAACTTTGCGCACGTATTTCACATTAAGTTTTTCCTACAGTTACCATTGAATTGAAAAGTGGTAATTATGGGTAAAATTGCTGAAACATCAAATGTTTTTCTGTGTAATTTTATATTGATAAAAACCTTAATCTAAAAATCCTAAAGTCCTCGTTGTCCTTGGTTATAATATTAATGAATAATAATTAGCGCGTTGTGCTTGGTTGCACCTCTGCTCACTATAGCAGCCACAGCAGTCACTGTTACCAACTTCATTTTGATTTTGCTGCACTATTGCTCCATATAACCTACTAAGTATTTTGCGTTGCCATGTTGCAAATCTGGAGTGCAGAAAAATTTTTCCCGCACTAGAGCGGAAAAGTGATTCTTTGCGTTCGTAAATCAGTGCAGCAATGGCCACTTTTCAACGTAACTGTAGAAAAAATATTTATTAATTAGCGTTTGAACAATAATGTATCTTCCAATTTATTTCATCAGTAGATTTTGAAAAATGTCAATAACTAGTAAACTAGTAGTCAAAATCTGATTTCTAAGGGATGGAGTGAGAAGACGTTGAATATCCAATGAGATTAATAGATGATTTTTCTTTTGTTTGACGTTTTTGAACTATTTTAGGGCCGGTTTCCGAGATCAGGATTTAGCCAAGTTCTAGACTTTAAACAGCTGGAGTCAGAAATGGGCTTTCCGAAACGGGGTGTAGCACTACCTCCGTAAACAAAGCCGTAGTGCATTCGTGTGACGTCAGCATAGGTAGGGCTCCTACACCAATAAAAATTCGTGAGATTTCAGCTGATCTATATAAGCTAGTGTTTTATTGGTGTAGGAGCCCTACCTGTGCTGACGTCACACGAACGCACTACGGCTTTGTTTACGGGGGTAGTGGGTGTAGTCGCAGTGTTCATGATAATCTTTATTTCTATTTTCTAATATTGAAAACGTTTTTCCTCGACGAAATAAAAACATTCCAAATAATTAAAAATAGCTGAAACTTTACACTATTTTTTCTTTACTTATTTTGTGTTCAAATTTCTAGTTTTTCAAAATTTAATTCAAACGTGACTGCGACTACGCCCGTTTCGGAAAGCCAATATTCTGACTCCAGCTGTTTAAAGTCTAGAACTTGGCTAAATCCCGAGCTAGGAAGCCGGCCTTGGAGATCACTATACTCTGAGTGATCGATTGCCTTTTTATTGGTTTTATTATTTATTGCTACTTGGGAGTTTTTTATTGTATATATCGTTCATGTGGAGGGCAGAGAGAATCTTGGTAATTTTATTTGATTAATATATATGAGCTTTTGTTCGAATTAATAAAATTTGATTTTTAGATAATATTTGTTCTACGCATTGTAAGATTTGTGTTTGACTGAAAAAAAAATTTTATTGAATTTTTCCGGCTAGCGATTGTTCAATCAAGCTGTAAATTGTATGAGTTTTCATATATATATATATATATTATATATATATATATATATATATATATATATATATATATATATTGTATTGTGTAATCTGAATAATAAAGCATCCTTTCTATTTATTCTATATCTATAATGCAAAGTTTTCGCTAATGTGCGATGCACAAATTTTCTGTCCTAATGTCAGTACAACCAGTTTGAAAAAGCAAAGCAAATCTCAGTATAGTGATATGTA
>NW_024095692.1:0-7374 GCF_014356525.2 Nilaparvata lugens
CTACACTATTGTACACTAGTAATTGTTCTGTGAACAGTAGACCTCATGCAGTTTTCTCATCCACAAGTAACTAATGTCACCTGTTGAAATGTTAACAAACTCAGTTCACGTTTGAATTTATATTCAATCATTTATATTCATAAACAAAGCCATAGTGCATTCTGGTGACGTCATCACACGTAGGGTTTCTCAACACCTCCTACAGTGGTAGTAGGCTACTACACTATAGTGAGGTCCATGTTATAATAGCAGTATATAAAGATAGAAGAATAGCGATGTCGATTCTCTGCATTGATTGATTATATTTCTACACTGCCAGAAACATAATTGGCATCATTTTGGACCTAGAAAAGGATAGTACCACCGGCTTTGTCAAATGATAGACAAGGATAGCAATACCAAAGTTGATCAAATACTGTCATTATAACGTGGACCTCACTATAGGGTTTGATATTTTCTATTTGAAAATGGCAGATTGGCTTTGCAATTCAACAGTCGGATTTTTCAGACAATAATGTTGTCTATAAGTATATACTCTTGAAAAATAATTTAATTTTTGTCATTTCATGTTACAATATGAGCCACATAATATGAATAGAATTAGTATTTAGCTGGTTCAATTCAAAATACAGTACTTCGAAACATTGAATTAATGTAATCAGAAACTCATAGATGCCTCATCATTGAATTGAAGGATGATAAATGCTTCTGAAAGTCACAAATAGTCAAAGACCTTAAAGAGATGTCATTTAAGGTCTTTGCAAATAGTAACAGAGATTGATTCATACAATTAGTGTTATCCGTATTCATGTGCAGATCATAATTATGTCATTAAACATAGCAATATGTACTATGAAAAGCCGTAATCATTACAGGTTTCTCATTCATATTGAATCGAGAAATAATATACTTATTCAACCTAACTATAATAATTTGTTCCATCAATCTTGACTCCTCAGGTATAATCATGATCATGAGCATAATCTTTGGCATAGAGAGGAAATAAAACTTCCAAGCATTTCAATAAATATTATAGTAATTACCAAGTTATCAAAAAATAAGACACATTCTTAGGGTAGAATAAGCACACGGTTCTCTTATTTCTATTCAATTTATTCTCAAAATACAGTAGTACCGGTATAGGTATACAGTGTATGCTATAGCCTACTTTTATTTTGTTAGAGTCTGTAGTTTTCTTTTGTTGGATACTTTTACAATTTTTTTCTTTGCAATAGCTTTTCAACAAAGTATTAGAGCAAGACTTGATCAATGTCAGTTGAATTTCTTCTGACCTATGCTTCTCGCAATAGTCTATGCTCATCTCCTTCTGGTTCAAAACACTCATTGTTACATTAATTATCAAATCCATTTGATTGCTGACTAACATAACCTTAGACTCTAACTCCTTACAGCTAATTATTTTCTTAACTATTATAAAATTATGTACAATTGTATTTACAGCATCAATAGATGGGAATCTGAGGCCTCCTCTATTGTTTGATGAATGAGCCCACAGAGAAGAGGAAGTTTTGAACATCTCTTTCTGTGATAGCCTGAAATTTGATGTTCATTCCAAACCACTCTCTGTCTCAGACAGCCGTATCGCGCATGCGTTAGCAACGGGTTTTTCACGTGAAGAATGCAGATGATCGATAAAACTTCTTGAAACTGTAAATTCTAATTATTTTTACAAATAATATAAAATGCAAATTAATTTAAACAGTTCAATTGTAACAAATTGATATTTTTACATTTCCGAGTATGTGAAATTATCCATTTCATTCAGCGAACATTTATTTAACTAGGTAATTGAGAGGTTTTATTGAAAAAAGCTGTACCAAGGTCTTTAAGCTGAATAAAACGACTGAATTGAAAGTCAAGCACTTATTCTGATGCGTTGTACGGTACGTTAACATAGTGACTTCAGATTTTCACATATCAGTGCTTCAAAGTGCCAGACGTTCAATCAGGTGGCATAATTCAGCTATAGGCCTCAGTCAGAACTCTTCACCTAATATATCTCTTAATTATGATGTATCCTCAATTGGACAATAACGTGAGACTAATTTGGACAATAGGACAATCTAATTGAACAATAGAGACTTAGATGTGTAGAAACATTAAAACATTGAAATCACTACCTTCACAGTATTCTAAAAACCTAACATCCTTTTTGGGACACTATATAAACCAATAATCAAGTAAAGTGAGGAACTACTTACCAAGGAATTGTGTCTTTCGGAAAGCTTTCTATGTGGTGACAGGCAGACATAAATGGCATTTTTATTTCTAAAAAGAAAAACGTATTAGTAGAAGAACGTTAAGTAGAAGAATAATAATTAAAAAGATTGAATGCATCATACTAGAGATTAATCTACTCTCAATCCACAAGAAATTTATATTGATTTTTATTTCTTGGGTTGCATCTATTTTGCACGTATCGTATAGAGCACTAGCTGACTAAAGAGTGCAGCCTTAGTTGTCTTAGCTATCATGGCCGATATATTCCCTGTTTTGATAAGCCTAAAAGTTTGTCAGAATGGACTCCCTACTTTCAAATCAGTGAAGAGTGCGCAGGTGAATAGTGGTGGTGGTGTTATATGGCGGAAACTATGTCATTTCAAGTATTCATGTTCATCATGCAGTGGTGAGGTGAGCATCGAGGCTTTATTGTTGGAACGTTCTTTAAAAACAATGACAATGTGGTAGCGACGCAGATGCTTTTTGTAGGCGGTTTGGTTTTTTCAAATCAAATCAAATCAAGTCAAATAATTCTTTATTCATCATTGCATCAATACAATATAAATAACGTCACAGTAAAAGAGGTCAAAGAATTTCAACATTAACAACATTCAATTTAGATACTCCTGAATTGAGTACAGGCTCATAGAAATTAAATATCTCTTCAGTTCTCTCTTGAAGTCTGCACCCTCCTTCTCTCTGACATCAATCGGCAGCTTGTTAAGAACTTTGCTCCCATGTATGATGGCCGTTTTTCAAAGAAGTGTCTCCTGTGCTGATGAAGTGCATATGTTCTCCTTGAGCGTGTATGATACCGGTGGGTAACATATTCATGGTTTGAATCTTCATGACAGTTCCCGATGCTAGAACCATTAGGAAATGGCTTACTACTGTATGGTCGAAAGGATCTGCACTTCCTAGAAAACAAGCTGGGCAACCTAAAAAGGTGGGGTACCTGAAAATATCGCGGCAGTGAGGGCGTCCATTGAACAATCCCTATCGCGCTCTGTGCGGAAACATCCAGCTCCACTTGGAATATCGTCCAGAAAAGCAAGGCGAATTTTACACTTCGATCTCCATTTACACCCCTAAAAGATTATGGTTGTTTCAGACGACTGGTTAAAGCATACAGATGCTTGCAACGCACTCTTAACCTCTGTGCCACACAATACTATTCAGTGGTCTACAGATGAACCATATTTTCACGTCTCCGGATCAGTAAATACAGGAAGTACAGATCCAGTCGACCATACAGTAGTAAGCCATTCCTTATGGCGTCGCATAGGTTCATCAGAAAGCCAGTCATGATGATTCAAACCAAACCACCTAAAAAAGGTTTAAAGTTGCATTTTTCAGCGTTTTGCTTCCACGCTCATATCTCGAAAACAATGCATTCAACCGACATAACTACTATTCAAAAATGAAGCTTGATACATTCTCTACACTTTTTGTTTAGTGAAATTTTGTGATATTCCCAACAGTTCCCCAGATATTCGCTCTTGAAGGTGTGTAATTGTTAAAGTAACAGGTTTTTATCCAATGTTTTGCTCTTTCGGGGCTGATAACTCTCCTATAATGCATCATAAAATGGGGACTTTTGATATGTTCTCTCCTAACTGATAAGTCAAAATGTGTTTAAAACATTCCCTCCAAATTCCTTTGTCAATTGGTCTATTGTTGCAAAAATGGATATTTCACACTCAACACTAAAGCTGCTGCAAAAGGTGTTGCGAAATTGTAAAGTGTGAATTATACATCAAATTGAGGAAAATTTAATGATCTATAAGCTCATAGTCAACATGGATTTTCCCATCGATTTTAAAAGTTATGAAAGAAAAAAATAAAAAAATTTGTGTCAAATGTGTTTTTTTTAATGTCACACCTTCAAGAGCGGATATCTCGAAAACTAGAGGAGATAAAAAAAATTGTAGAATGAATATTGTAGGAGATCATGTAAGCTTTAATTTGTTATATGATAGTTACGGTAAGTCCTTAAGATAAATATTTTTGAGTTTTATGCGAGAAACCAAAAATGGTAAATGGAAACCACAATTTTTATACTGGGACAAAGTCACCATAATTTTAACCTAAAATGACTTTCTAAATGATCACTATGTATAACAATTAAAATATAATAAAAAACAAAAATAAATGTACTCGCCGATATTATAAGTCTTTAAGAAATGAGTTTTCTAATAGGCTACAAAGTTTTCAGACAAAAAAATCACAAGATGAAGCAAGAAGCTAGATTTTATGTCGATAATACTTACTTAATACTTGAGGTCGTTGCCAATGACTGGGGTCTCCAGATAGGCAGTGTCGGAATTCTCAATAAAAATAACCTACATGGTCATTCACGCTGTGGAGGTGCTTGACTCCCAAAAAGAGGTTCACTGTAAAACTCCTGTAGTGAGTAGAGTGGCTTTTCCAGGAGTTTATTTTTCAAAGTGGTATAGAACCAAGAGTTCCGTGTTTCCTGAATTGGTCTAGGAAGGCTGTTAAAAAATCTTATTGCCTGCGAAGGAAACTATTGTAATTCCCCGCCAGTCGGCTCCGGGGCACCTCCAGTCTAGTGGCATGTCACGTATTGTGGCTGTGTATATCACACCTTTTTTGAAACTGCACCAGGCTCTTCTTGATATACATAAGCGAGCACAATACATAATTCAAGTAATATATCAAGATTCAACAAGATAGTGATTGTAAAACCTAGATAATGATCAAGGCTACGGATATAAATGTTAAACATTGATTTCGGATAACAGATATTGGAGATAAATGATTTTAATCTTTTTCCGCGATGTGGGTCAAAGTCACCCCGTATTTTACAAAGCTACTTTCTAGAAGTATCTTAAGCCTAGGTGATGAAAAATGATACAATATAAGTAGAGTTATAATAAATGAGGTTATGTAGAGTTCTTTTTTATTATTGTATTAACTTAATGATAAGTTAATAGGAAAAATATCAAATAAAAAATCATTGCTATAGATTCACAAAAAAGCTTGTAGTGCACCCAATAAAACAAGAAAGCAAGACAGGATAAGGGGCTAAGCTATCTGTGATAATAGGAAAACAGCTACCATACAGGAAAACTTTATTTTCTATATGAAAACATAGCAAATCAAGTATGGGTGCCTCAGTAGCCTACCTACGTTTACTTATTGCAAATGTTAATTAATTTCATTAGATTATTGGAGCACATCAACTTATATTTTACCGTATAGCTTTTATAAAGTTTCTAGTTTTTAATGTTCCCGAAGACCTGGCATTACTGGCAAGGGCTGAAGAAGTTAAATCATAAAGAAGTAAATAAACCATTTTACAAAACTTAAGTAACTTACATCTAGTTTTATAGGTTGATATTAAAGAAAACTTACTTGGTAGGTTTTTGATATTTCATTAGCTTCATTAACTTGAGCCATTCGTTCCCACAGAAAACTCGAAATATAGGTACGATATAGGCAGTAGTAATGATGATACGCAGGGAAGCAATTGCTATTGTTATCTGAAAAATAGTTTCCAATTAGGCCTAGCATAATTAAATAAATATAGGCTAAGTGAATTATCATCAGAATAGAACTAAATAGCCAAAATAAGTTAAATCAATAAAATATGGTATGCTACTCTAGTTTTAAGTTTGATGTTTTTAATTAAAAACATTAAAAATATAAAGTTGTCTTTCTTATTGTATTACTTTATGTGATACCATGATTATAAAATAAAGTGATAAACAATGAAACAATGTTGATCAACCAATCTCATTGATTCACAGTGAAACTTGCTTATTGTTTAACTCTAAATGTATTAGGAAATACTGTACCTATGTAACTAAGTTAATGACCAACAACCTTGAAAAATAAACATAATTGTAATCATGGATAAAGCAACATAATATTTCAATAGGAAAATTCAAATCCTAAATAATGAAATACTTACCAACATATAAGTCAGTTTCTTTCTTGTTATAATAAAGATTTTTTATTAGGTATGCTACATATTGCTACTTCATTTTATAACTAATACCATAACACCAGTAAAAACACGAATTAAAATTATAGTGGTTTATAAAATAATAGTCATGTACATATTATGCAAGTTTTCAAAACTCTGTTATCTGTTTCAAACAAGACTGACGACTGTTGATGAATTTATTCTAGGTTAACTATATATAGTGAGGTCCACGTTATAATGGCAGTGGATAAAGATAGAAGAATAGCGATGCCGATTCTCTGTATTAATAAATTATATTTCTACACTGTCATAAACATAATTGGCATTGTTGTGGACCTAGAAAAGGATAATACCACCGGCTTTGTCGAATGATAGACAAGAATAGCAAAACCAAAGTTGATCTAATAGTCATTATAACGTGGACCTCACTAAGGAACCCTTCATATTTGTTTTGCGATAAATTTGTTTCATCACACATTTACGCAGTCTCGCTAATAACGATCGATACTGTGAGTTCGATATATTTCCAATTCCACATACTTTCAATCCCACCAGCTGACAAGATATTTTGAGTTCCGCCGGCCTGCACGATATTCGGAGTTCCGCCTGTCAACATATTCGGAGGTCCATGTATTTCCAATTCCGACCAGCTGCAAGATATTTTGAGTTCCAGATATTCCCAATTCAGGCGACCCGTATTCTTTGAGTATCGACCGGCTGATTACCTGCCGACAAGATTCAACTCGGTCGCGAGACCGAGAGAACAGAGGAAAGAAGCACTACTTATATAAGCACTGGTATGCTTATTCCGTGCCGAGAGTGATTTGTGCAAAGACCTTAAAGAGATGAAGTGATGCATCTTTAAGGTCTTTGGATTTGTGAGTGCACCGAGACAGCGCCATCTTTGTAGAAATTAAATTTACCGCTAATTTCAAAACACTAATCTTGAATTGATTGATTGAATTGAATTGATTTGATCTGATTATTGCTACTTCTGTTCTCATATTAAAAACATTCCATCAAATCACTTGAAAGGAATCTTTAATCATCATCTTTATATTCAAAAAAAGTGTAATGTTTCAAGATTTCACAAATTTGAATTTATTCAAAACACTTACATGTTTTACAAATATTTGTACAATGTAATTATTATATAAAACAGTATCATGATAGAAAAATAA
>NW_024095693.1:0-5641 GCF_014356525.2 Nilaparvata lugens
TTTTGTGCATCCGAGCATAAGAGCCAGAGTTTCGAATTCATCGTCTGAGTCTACTTGCACGGAACACATTTGAACCTGGTGCTAATTGACAGAGCGAAGTGAGCTCTAAGATTCAAGTCGACGGTTTGGCATTTCTCTTAATGTTTTAATGTTTGAATGTTTAAATGTTTTATGTTGCGCATTTACGGCGAAACGCGTAATAGATTTTCATGAAATTTTGACACGTATGTTCCTTTTTAATTGCGCGTCGACGTATACAAGGTTTTTTGAAATTTTGCATTCAAGATAATTAAAGGAAAAGGGCCTCCTTCATACGCCAATATTAGAGTAAAAATCAGACTAATAATTATTCATCATAATTCACTGACAAGTGATTACACAAATGTGTGGAGGGGCCCGTGTATTGATGTATTTCCATAAGGTCTATAGTTCCAATCGGTACTTGTGGATGAAATACTGCGTGAGGTCTACTGTTCACAGAACTACAAGTTATAACAGCATTTGTACAGAAACAGTAAATCAACGATGATTGAGCGTGCGTTTTCCATGAAATGATGAAATTTAAATTTATCTCTTTGTAATTTTGAGAGCACCAACAACTGATCCAATTGAAACCTAAAAAGTGGAAACAGTCTTTTCGGCTAAGACTGTTTGGGTAAGACTTAGTCTAATCGGCGGAGTCTACACTTGAAATTCTGTTCTGAAACTTGAAATTCATATTTTCTATCTGGATCTTGATATTCACATAGCATAGATTGTCGAACATTCCTACTGACTTCAGTGAGTCTACTCAGTTTCCCTATAAGATGCCCCGCGAGTTGGCAATGCTGTACAAGTAGTATAAATGCTTGCTAAAAACATGCACGTAATCATTTTTAGTGCAATTGAAACAAAATTTCCAAGATTTTCCAACCCTAAGGGTCAAGCCGCACAAACCGTTTTTCAGGGCGTTTTCAGAAGAGTCGGCAGGGCAAGAAGCCTTACGATTGGCTGATTGGGTTTAGCATCGGGAATCAGCTGATAATCAGCCAACTGGAGAAAAGCTTCCTACCCTGTCGACTCGTCTCAAAACGCATGAAAAAACGGTTTGTGTGGCTTGTTTTTAATTTTCTTTAAACTTGTACTTACCAGCTGTCTGAACTCAAAAATTGTGGTCCAATTGAGGGTCCCTCAATAAGAGGATCCCTAGTTTTTCGGTGTGGGGGCAGCCGGAAGTTGAAATAAGCTAACTGCGCATGCCCGACTGCTAAATTCCTAAATATCAAATTCCAGCTTGTGGGCTGGTTTACTCAATAGCTGGTTCAACCCAACTGGTTGATCAAATGTTATTGATATGCATAGTAGCGTCTTGATGCTGCGAAAGGGGCAAATCGCAAAATCGGTCCAGGGATCAAGATGTGAGACCGTGACTGTAGTTATACAAGGAGGCTTCTTTGTTGCTGTTCATACTTCGTTCGTTGCCCATTTGCATTTGCCCAAGCATGCTTTGACCAGTTTTTTCAATTTTCTGTTAACTCTCATATTGGTAGCAATCCAACCAATTTCAACAGTTTAAAACCATTTTAACCAATTGTTTCAATTTCTTATACTTCATCACCCATATACTCAACTAGGGGCTATATGCACCATTACATTCAACACTAATCTCCGATTACTTGAAGGCATGATAGCATTCAATAATTCGAGTTTAATTCCTGGTTTGAATCAACAGCTGATCTATAGTCCGAGATATATTATCATAGAGAAACAAATAGCGTAAGTAGATATCCCATGGTATAGACGTTTATGTCGCAAATTTACTGTTATCTCAGCCGATATCCACGTAGTTATTTCCCGTGAAGCTGTGTGACGCTCGTAGTCTCTCATACTGTGCCGTTCAACTCTCACCCCAAAAAACAGTAAAATTGACAATAATCGACAGTAATCGGCTTGAGATAACAGTAAAAGTTGCAAAATAAATGCCCTATACCATGGGATATCTACTTACGCTATTGCTTCTTTATGATATTACTTTTAACACGGTTCTCACTCGAAGACAGAGAGGCCCGATACTCTTTCCTTCACCAATCACTGCCACTATCTAACAGCAATCTCCCTACTTTTGTGTCAGCACCAGCATCCAATTGTGCGCAGCATGCTTACTCCTCTCCACTACTCTGTCCATGCTGCAAACTGCGCAAGGAGAAACTGGTTTCACCTCTTCATGTTAAAAGTAATATCTCTCGGACTAAAGCTCCGTTTAAACCTAGCTGGTGCATTCGGACCTTAGTGCTGTTCACACAGTGAAAGCTTCAACTGAATTGATTCAGCTAGAGGTTTGATCTCGTAATGAATTACATTAGGCTACAGCAAACAAAATTAACATCGATTAAAGCTGAGACTCCGTTCACACTGGCACTGTGCAACGGCTGGATTAGCACACAGTGAAAATATAATTTCCAAGAGTTCTAATTGCACTATTCACACTCAACCCGGCCGACTGAGTATGAACAATATCATTAGAACTTAATGGGAATCATATTTTCACTGTTGTCTACGAATCCAGCTTCCCTCTCCAGTGGCCGTGGTTCGATGATCAATAATAATGTGATAATAAATAATAGTTTTAGTTATAATAATGTGAAATATTTCTTCTATGTTTAGTTTTGAAGCATCTAAATTTGATAATCTACTTTGTGGAAATACTTGAGGACTGAATTTTTTTTGAATTGAAGAACTAAGACCATAGAGAACCAATGGCATAAGTAGATATCCCATGGTATAGGGCGTTATGTCGCAACTTTTACTGTTATCTCAAGCTGATAGTCCACGTAGTTCTTTTCTGTGAAGCTTTATGACGCTGGTAGTCTCTCATATTGTGCCGTTCATACACTCTTATCCGGTCAAAACAGTGAAAATCGACAATAATCGACAGTAATCGGCTTGAGATAACAGTAAAAGTTGCAATATAAACGCCCTATACCAAGGGATATCTACTTACGCAATTTTCTCTATGCTAAGACTTAACCTATTCCGGACTGTGTTATCTAAATTTTGGGAGAGGAATAGCACAAGGTTACCTTATTTTACATCTCCCTATCATTTCGATAATGTACTTATTGTATGAATGAATAAAGAATGAATGAATATGAGAGGGTAGTTCAGTGACTTGTTACTTGTATCATAGAGAAACAATAGCTTAAGATATTAGCTCTTAGAATAGTTCTTACACTATTGTTTCTCTATGGTATCATGGACCAGCCAGGGTGGTTCCCACATGTATCGGCCGGCTTGTGTATCGGATAGAGTTGTGTATTCACAGGGGTTGACGATGACACGTCATTGGCACCACAAGGAGGGTGGTAGTGGTGCGGGGGGCAGCCCCCCTACCGGAAACACCCTCCCACCATCCGACCCCAAATCCAATAATACTCTGGCTGCTGTGGATCCCTTACCTCTTTCGCCACCCCTCCCGTACATAACTCTCCCCTAAGCAAGGCTTCCGACATGATAAAGGCGACTCACTATGTTCGCCTGCTGCTGCAGACCTCACCGAAAATCAATACTTACCAACCGTGCTAGCTTCCTCCCTTGTAGCTGCGTTGTAGAACGCCAATGTTTTGTTGCTAGCAAAGAAGCGTCAGGCTCAAAATAATATTCTTCTTGAATCACACAGCCGTGGATTATAAATGAGCTTCTTGTTCAAAATGAGTATTCATGTATTCTTCTTGAATCACACAGCCGTGGATTATAAATGAGCTTCTGGTTCAAAATGAGTATTCATGATCTTGAGATAGTCAGTCAAGTCGAGCTATTTGCTATTTGAATCAGATCACTACCTCCGTGAACAAAGCCATAGTGCATTCTTGTGACGTCAGCACAGGTAGAGCTTCTACACCAATAAAAATCCGTTGATTTCAGCTGATCTATATCAGCTAGTGTTTCTATTGGTGTAGGAGCCCTACCTGTGCTGACGTCACACGAATGCACTACGGCTATGTTTACGGAGGTAGTGATCAGATGCGATATTATTTTTTTTGTAAATATAAATAAATTTACTATAAAATGACTGACTTATCAAATAGCAGAGTAAGCGAATAGTTTATTTAAATCCAACATCATAACGACTAAAACAACATTATTCATTCTAGTTGTATTTTGAGCTATTTCTATTATAGAAATCGATTTTATAGGATTCATTATAGGATCCTTATAGACTAGTATCATATATTATAGGATGCTATATTGTAGAGAACTATATATCCGATATAATAGGATGCGATTTCCATTCTGTTGTAATGTGAGCGATTTGTAATAATGATACTTTTGCGGTATTTCTACAAAATTAGCTTCAATAAAATCAATAGGCTATCAAGCAGGCAATCACTGTGTAATTCTACAAACACAGCTGAAGATTGTCTATGACATGGAGCCCGATTCTATGAAACTTTTTAGAAAATCTTGGAGAATTAAACAGTTTGACAACGAGGCTACTAGTTTTTATACGTGTAATTCTAGTTGTTATCGTAATTCAATAATAATAGACTAATTAATATTATTATTTGAACGAAATCCAAATTGAAAGCTGTAAAAACCCCGAAGACTTCCGCTTCGGCAAATATGACAACAGTGTAACAGCTAGATTCCATCTATTGTAAACAGCTGTTTATCTGTTGTCAATATTTGCAATAGCAGAAGTCTTCGGGTTGATTTACAGCATTCAATTTGGATTTTCATTAAATAATAATTATTAATTCATTAGCATTTGAATAATTGTAATATCTCAGTAATTTTTATCTGTAACAATAATTCATATCCATCGAAAATATTCAGTACTTCTCAAATAAACACGAGAGGTCTTCCAGACCAAAACTATTTTTCCTGAATTTTTGAAAGATCTGTCCGAATCAGGTTTGGATTTTGTGGGTTTTAAGATGTGCAGTTCAAAGATAACATATAGAAAGTTCGAACTATTTCATAAGTGTTCATGAACTGGTTCATAAGTGTATGGTTTTAGAAAATGTGACGTAAATTTGAGTACTTTCAAGGAAATCCTGTATGGAAGTGAGATATTTTGGCTAGATCAAGTTGCTTTAAGATTCATAACCTTTGGAGTCAACTACTATATTTTAAAATTTTATTTATGTGCTACTATTCCATGATAATTTGTCTATTTGAGGGAGAGTTATTGGATCATATTGTCTATTTGGAGGATTATTGATTGTTGAGGAATGGATGGAACCATAGAGTAAAGAAAACTATATTATTTATTTCTGTTATCTCTGATGGAAGTTACAAATCCAGCTGTCCGGGGGCCCCACGGGGCAGTGGGTGGTTCCCTAATCTAGCTCTCCTACGATCCCAACTAGATAGAATCTGAAGGGGTCAAGAGGCAGCGAGTGGTTGGGTTGAGCTGCACCCACAGGATATGCTTGCATATGCCTCTTTCCGTCCATGGCTTCCTGGGGGTTACCCCGTGCCCTCGCTTGTGCTGGGCTTATACTGGACTGATAAGTCAACTTGACAAAATAAACTTGGAACTTGACTGCCAATATCAGGAGTAATGATCATGCTGTACTGTGGAGAATGCTTGGAGTAATCATGAATAAGACTGACTGGGGTTGTTCCCCCAAACTAAGTAGTGATGGAGGTTCTGACATAG
>NW_024095694.1:0-6685 GCF_014356525.2 Nilaparvata lugens
GCCCCACGGGGCAGTGGGTGGTTCCCTAATCTAGCTCTCCTACGATCCCAACTAGATAGAATCTGAAGGGGTCAAGAGGCAGCGAGTGGTTGGGTTGAGCTGCACCCACAGGATATGCTTGCATATGCCTCTTTCCGTCCATGGCTTCCTGGGGGTTACCCCGTGCCCTCGCTTGTGCTGGGCTTATACTGGACTGATAAGTCAACTTGACAAAATAAACTTGGAACTTGACTGCCAATATCAGGAGTAATGATCATGCTGTACTGTGGAGAATGCTTGGAGTAATCATGAATAAGACTGACTGGGGTTGTTCCCCCAAACTAAGTAGTGATGGAGGTTCTGACATAGTCCAGGCGCTGACTTACATTGAGATACATGAGAGAGGCAGAGAATTTGACTTCGGATTATGTTAGGGGGTCCTTAGTGTTTATGAAATTCGATGTGTCACGTCCCAGGTGGTCGACAGATTGTTGGGGGGAGGGGGGGTAAGTTGTAAAAACACGTGCGCTTATAAAATTGCCTGTCCTGCAGTTACTATTCATAGTACAGCTTTGACTTTTTTCTCAATATTATGTACTTATAACTGGCTTTCAATGTGTTCCTCTACATTTTGCGATAAACCGCATAGTTTTTTCCACAAAAAAAAAAAAAAAATCTCGAAAAATGTATTCTTATTATGGACTTTTTGTTATTTCTTGAATATTTAAGTCGTTAGCTGACTTAGAGGAAAAAGTTCCTCTAAACCTAGCTCCGCAGTGCAGGCTGGTTGCTTGGCTGAATCGGACAAGGCGCTGAGACAGCAAATAACAGCAGTGTTGGTGGGAATGTGAGCGGCCGCAGTAAACCTAGCGCCACAGTGCAGGATGGTTTCTCACAGCTTGGCATTGTTGTAATTTGAGATGGTGTCTGAACTGGAAGTGTTTCGGCCGCATTGCAGGATGACTGCTAACAGTTGCGGAAGATCAACAGCTGGGTTTTTCGTTATTTTTCGTGATAGAGAAATTCTGATTGCAGATTCGTTCTCAGCGACCCCAAGTTTAGCCTGAAGGCTCAGAATGTCAACAATATTTTTAAATAATTAAAAATCATCATGAAAAGTCATTAATATGGTAGTACACCACGTTTCTGGAAACTTTTTACTGGTGACTGGAGTTATTATTGACACACAAAAATAAAAATAGTCGTGAGAAAGAAAACTGCTGATGAACGCGAATAAGACCGTCACTCCATTGCTCTATTGTCTCAGCAGCTTGCTGAGCTGGCTGTAGGGATCAAATAACCGACTGGATTGATCTTTCGTCTGTCGCTAGGTGGAACTACGGACCATTGCTGGGTGAAAGATGTTACTGCGGCCGCTCGCATTCCCACCAACGCTGCTATTACTTGCTGTCTCAGCGCCTAGTCCGAGTCAGACAAGCATCCAGCCTGCCTGCGGAACTAGGTTAACATCTTCCACCCAGCAATGGTCGGCGTAGTTCCACCTAGCGGACAGACGAAAGATCAAACCAAGCGGTTATTTGATCCCTCCAGCCAGGCTCAGCCAAGCAGCCGAGACAATAAACATGGAGTGGCGGCCTTATTCGCGTTCATCAGCAGTTTCTTCTCACGATTATTTTGATTTTGTGTGTCAATAATAACTCCAGTCACCAGTAAAAAGTTCCCAGAAACATGGTCTACTACCATATTAATAACTTTTCATGATTATTTTTAATTATTTAAAAACATTGTTGACATTCTCAGCCTTTAGGCTAAACTTGGGTCGCTGAGAACGAATCTGCAATCAGAATTTCTCATCACGAAAATAACGAAAAAAATCCAGCTGTTGATCTTCCGCAACCGTTAACAGTCATCCTGCAATGCGGCCGAAACACTTCCAAGACAGACAGCCATCTCGAATGACAACAATGCCAAGCTGTAAGAAACCATCCGGCACTGCGGCGCTAGGTTAGGGAGGGGGATAAGTAGCACTGTTACGCTGCGGCGCGGTCCTCCCCCATGATTAATGCGCGTAGTGGCCTGTCTATTGCATCGCTCCTAGGCTACTATTCTATGCATTCAAATTATGTATTTCAGGAACGCTATATTATGTATTTCGGTCGCTGAACACGATTTTTTCAACTCTCAAGCCTCAATAATTGATAATTCTCATCATAATATACAAATTATGGTCAAATTAAAAACTTCATCTCATTCTGCAAGGAAACTAAGAAATGACTGTTTGAAATAAACGAAACTTGGGTTTCAAGAAATATATTGAGATAGAAAATGATAATATTATATGTGTTTATGTTTTATTGTTTTTATTTTAATTAATTTATTGTGATGCGCTGCAGGCTACATTATTAATTACACACTGGCCACGCTTACTTGATATAGTGGTCAGTTAATTTCCAAGAAAAGTTTATGGAATTTCTTGTTCTTTATGGTGGAAATGGAATTCATCATCCATTATTATCATAATAATTTTGTTTAATATGAAAATGTTCAACTTTCGTGAATCTTCAGTTGTCATGAACTTTTGAGAGAGTATATTCAATATAATAATAGATATGTGTCAAATCAAATGAAATGAAAATTAAATATTCATTCAAATTATTTCTTATAGTATTATTATAATGGTATTTCACTAACTTTTGATTGATTCATCCATTATGGTATTCCCGTTCAGACTGTTTGAAATGATAACAAGTTATTCAGTATCAAAATTTGGGAATAGAATAGTTTGGGGCATTCCTGTTATCTTTCCCAAACATATTATATGATTTATAATTTGATCCACAAATGAATGAATGGATGTATACCTGCACGTAGCTAACGTATGGATTATTCCTTTATAGATTCTTGCATGTTACTCTGAGTAGATTTTGCCCACACCTGTCTCTATCAGAGTTCCCAGTGTCGCTCTGGGCCGGCTGAACTCAGTCGGCGACTGGGGAGGGCCGCGGCAGGGACGGGAGTCTCGGTGGGGCGTCCGTCAACCACCCTCGCTCAGGTTGGGGGTTGAAACAGGGCTTTGAGTGCTTTGGAGGAATGTTTCCCTCTTTAGGAAAGAGGGGCCGTGCTTTCGCACTGCCAAACAGGGTTGGTCGCGGAAAGAAGGGAACAGGACCTTGCAGTGTTAGTGGTGAGAAAAGGGCTTCGTGTCGGGACTGAGTCCTCAGTCCTCGGGCACCGGGTGTCTTCCGGGGTCCGGGTTGGTTGCGGGGCTCTGGTAAAGGCTTTCCCTGGCCTTCCCAGAGGTCCTCGTGATCCCGCACTAGACTAGTGCGCTGCGGCGGCCAGTACTCTGGACTTTCCTAAGTCCTACTGGCCGGGCACTAGCTGTCCTCCCGGGGTCCGGATCGGCCGCGGAGTTGCGGGAAAGGCTTTTCCTGGCCTCCTAGACGTCCTTTGCGATCCCGCACTGGACTAGTGCGCTGCGACGGCCAGTACTCTGGACTTTCCTAAGTCTACTGGCCGGGCACTAGCTGTCCTCCCGGGGTCCGGATCGGCCGCGGAGTTGCGGGAAGGGCTTTTCCTGGCCTCCTAGACGTCCTCTTGCGATCCGCACCGGACTAGTGCGCTGCGGCGGCCGGCACTCTGGACTTTCCTAAGTCCTACTGGCCGGGCACTAGCTGTCCTCCTGGGGTCCGGATCGTTGCGGAGTTGCGGGAAAGGCTTTTCCTGGCCTCCAAGACGTCCTCCTGCGATCCCGCACTGGACCAGTGCGCTGCGGCGGCCAGCACTCTGGTCTTTCCTAAGTCCTACTGGCCGGGCACTAGCTGTCCTCCTGGGGTCCGGATCGTCGCGGCGGAGTTGCGGGAAAGGCTTTTCCTGGCCTTCCTAGACGTCTCCTGCGATCCCGCACTGGACCAGTGCGCTGCGGCGGCAGCACTCTGGACTTTCCTAAGTCCTACTGGCCGGGCACTAGCTGTCCTCCTGGGGTCCGGATCGTCCGCGGAGTTGCGGGAAAGGCTTTTCCTGGCCTTCCTAGACGTCTCCTGCGATCCCGCACTGGACCAGTGCGCTGCGGCGGCCAGCACTCTGGACTTTCCTAAGTCCTACTGGCCGGGCACTAGCTGTCCTCCTGGGGTCCGGATCGTCCGCGGAGTTGCGGGAAAGGCTTTTCTGGCCTTCCTAGACGTCCTCTTGCAATCCCGCACTGGACTACTGCGCTGCGGCGGCCAGCACTCTGGACTTTCCTAAGTCCTACTGGCCGGGCAGTAGCTGTCCTCCTGGGGTCCGGATCGTCCGCGGAGGAGTTGCGGGAAAGGCTTTTCCTGGCCTTCCTAGACGTCCTCTTGCGATCCCGCACTGGACTACTGCGCTGCGGCGGCAGCACTCTGGACTTTCCTAAGTCCTACTGGCCGGGCACTAGCTGTCCTCCTGGGTCGGATCGTCCGCGGAGTTGCGGGAAAGGCTTTTCCACGCCTTCCCAGATGTCCTATCTCGCCTCGATGCCCACTGGTGGCTACCAATGGGGAGTCAGGTTTCGACCAAACCTGACGTGTTGTCGTGGTCGAAACTGGCAACCCGGTCCAAACAGGTTAAGTGTCGTTTAACACTCGCCCAAACGAGTGTAGAGCAGTGGAGTTCACTGTGTGAGAGGCTAATCGACTTTAGCCTCGACACAACAACCCAGTCGCTGAAGAAAACGGAGTTCATAGTACGGGTGTACTGTGACGTTGCTAGCTGCTCGCTGCTTCCTTCTCACTTCTCGACCGCTCGACTTGGCTCTCCGAACTCGACTGCCTCTTGCTGGCCTTTCTCGAGCCTCCCTCAGTGACCGAGGGAGGGGAGAGAGGATGCGCAGCATCGCTGAGCGGTAGGCCAGTGGCTGGCTTGAACGTGACCCTCAGATTCTATGAAGATAGCCGAGCGTCGAATAAATGACCCTAAATTAAATTCCTTTCTCTAGTTACGATATACATCGTGACACACTGTTCCTACTAAGGGAAAGGGGGGAAAAGAGAGGAGGATGAGAGGGGGGGGGTGAGGATGGAAGGGGTAAACGGCAGACAGAATGTCCCAAATGCCTGAGTACATTCTGCCGCCTCTCCGCCGGTCAACATAGACCGAACATAAACTGGGCGCCAGGTTGGTTCCTCGCAACCGGTGGTGATGCATCGGCACCATCCGAAGAAATGAGCAAGCTACCCGGCCAGAACCTAGCCTAGCTTCAGAAAAGATCTTGAAGACCTGCGCCGTGCTTTCGCACTGCGTTGAGATGCCGTGTTCGCACACTGCAAAAGAACGCCGTGCTTCCGCACTGCGACGATGGGGGACGCCGTGCCTTTCGCACTGCAAGAAACGCCGTGCTTTCGCACTGCAAAGGATCGCCGTGCTTCCGCACTGCAATGGGGACGCGTAGTCCGTGCTTGCACACTGCAAGAGGCCGCCGTGCTTCCGCACTGCGATGGGGGACGCCGTGCTTTCGCACTGCAAAAAACGCCGTGCTTTCGCACTGCACAAAGGACCGCCGTGCTTCTGCACTGCAATGGGGGACGCCGTGTTTGCACACTGCAAGAGGCCGCCGTGCTTCCGCACTGCGATGGGGGACTCCGTGCTTCCGCACTGCAAGAAGCGCCGTGCTTTCGCACTGCAAAGGACCGCCGTGCTTCCGCACTGCAATGGGGGACGCCGTGTTTGCACACTGCCAAGAGGCCGCCGTGCTCCGCACTGCGATGGGGGACGCCGTGCCTTCCGCACATGCAAGAAGCGCCGTGCTTTCGCACTGCAAAGGACCGCTGTGCTTCCGCACTGCAATGGGGGACGCCGTGTTTGCCACTGCAAGAGGCCGCCGTGCTTCCGCACTGCGATGGGGGACGCCGTGCTTTCGCACTGCACGGGGCGCCGTGCTTCCGCACTGCCAGGAACGCTATCTTTCGCATCGCGAAAAGGACGCGTGCTCCCGCACTGCAGAGTTGCCGTGTTTCCACACTGCGAGGACGCCGTGCTTCCGCACTGCAGATGAGAGTCGCGGTGCTCTCGCACTGCCAGGAGGGGCGGGTAACACAAAAAACGAGGTGAACAACACCTCAGACAGGTTCTGAGAACCTCAATAACATTGCAAGGGAAACGCCGTGCTTCCGCACTGCAATGAGTCGCCGTGCTCTCGCACTGCAAAAATAAGGACGCGGTGCTTCGCACTGCAAAAGGAACGCCGTGCTTTCGCACTGCCCGGGCGCCGTGCTTCCGCACTGCCAGGAACGCTATGCTTTCGCATCGCCGAAAAAGGACACCGTGCTCCCGCACTTCAGAGTTGCCGTGTTTCCACACTGCCGAGGACGCCGTGCTTCCGCACTGCAGATGAGAATCGCGGTGCTCTCGCACTGCAGGAGAGGGGCGGGTAACACAAAAAACGAGGTGAACAACACCTCAGACAGGTTCTGGGAACCCAAATAACATTGCAAGTGAAATGCCGTGCTTCCGCACTGCAATGAGTCGCCGTGCTTGCGCACTGCATGTGCCGGGCTTGCAGGGCGAAAGCCTGGCACATGCAGTGCACAAGCACGGCGAAGCAAGGCAGTGTGAAAACATGGTCATGCAGGGCGAAAGCCCGGCACATGCAGTGCGCAAGCACGGCGAAGCAAGGCATGTGTGAAAACACCCATGCAGGGCGAAAGCCCGGCACATGCAGTGCGCAAGCACGGCGAAGCAAGGCAGTGTGAAAACATGGTCATGCAGGGCGAAAGCCCGGCACATG
>NW_024095695.1:0-6903 GCF_014356525.2 Nilaparvata lugens
TGAGAAGTTTTTTTGATATGTTTGAGAGGTGTATTTGATACGCCTCAAAAAGTGTATTTGATATGTTTCGAGAAGTGTATGATACTTCATGAGAACTGTATTTGATACGTTATGAGACGTGTATTTAATACGTTTTGAGAAGTGTATTTGATACGTTATGAGATGGGTATTTGATACGTTAAGAGAAGTTTATTTGATACGTTATGAGATGGGTATTTGATACGTTAAGAGAAGTTTATTTGATACGTTTTGAGAAGTGTGATTCTTTTCTTCGTCAAAGATGAGCAATGTAAACATCACAAATATCTTGAAATATGAAGTTATTTTACCCTATGAGTTTTGAAATCATTTGTAACTCCAAATCAATAACTACTAGTAGTATTCTAAATGAGAATTAAATAGTTAGCCTACTCACTTGCAAACGACATCTTTCGCCAGTGATACCATCTCTATAGATGACTGTCTTGAAATAGTCATGATGCAGTTCACATTCCTAATCACGTATTGAAGTTATATGCACCGTTTTCAAATTGCCAATCAAGTCTAAATCCAAACCAATTCAAGAGTATTTGATTCCATAAATTTTGAGAAGTGTGATTCTTTTCTTCGTCAAAGATGAGCAATGTAACATCACAAATATCTTGAAATATGAAGTTATTTTACCCTATGAGTTTTGAAATCATTTGTAACTCCAAATCAATAACTACTAGTAGTATTCTAAATGAGAATTAAATAGTTAGCCTACTCACTTGCAAACGACATCTTTCGCCAGTGATACCATCTCTATAGATGACTGTCTTGAAATAGTCATGATGCAGTTCACATTCCTAATCACGTATTGAAGTTATATGCACCGTTTTCAAATTGCCAATCAAGTCTAAATCCAAACCAAATTCAAGAGTATTTGATTCCAGTAAATTTTGAGAAGTGTGATTCTTTTCTTCGTCAAAGATGAGCAATGTAAACATCACAAATATCTTGAAATATGAAGTTATTTTACCCTATGAGTTTTGAAATCATTTGTAACTCCAAATCAATAACTACTAGTAGTATTCTAAATGAGAATTAAATAGTTAGCCTACTCACTTGCAAACGACATCTTTCGGCAGTGATACCATATCTATAGCTGACTGTCTTGAAATAGTCATGATGCAGTTCGCATTCCTAATCACGTATTGAAGTTATATGCACCGTTTTCAATTTGCCAATCTAGTCTAAATCCAAACCAAATTCCAGTGTATTTGATTGCAGTAAATTTGGAGAAGTGTGATTCTTTTACACAAAGATGAGCAATGTAAACCTCACAAATATCTTGAAATATGAAGTTATTACCCTATGAGTTTTGAAATCACTTGTAACTCCAAATTAATAACTGCTAGAAGTCTTCTAAATGAGAATTGAATAGTTAGCCTACTCAACGACATCTTTCGGCAGTGATACCATCTTCATAGATGTCTTGAAGTAGTCATCATGCAGTTCGCATTCCTAAGCACGTATTGAAGTTATATGCACCGTTTTCACGTTGCCAATCAAGTCTAAATCCAAACCAAATTCCAGTGCTGCCATAAACCGCGGTATCCCTCAAAGGCTATCATGACTTTCTCAATCGTTTCATAGGCAATTGAAGATTATACCTACCAGGCTGTATCACGAGCCTATACTTCCACTAGGCAGGCTAGGTTACACTCGCCAGGCTATAATCTCCGGTTTGTTTATATAATCACCGATCAGGAGTCGCAAGGTATACCGGGTTATAAGCGCTCCTTTCAGAATATAGCCTACATACAAAAGTATATATATGTAGATATGTAGAAGTGTATAGTGAGGTCCACGCTATAATGGCAGTATTTGAATAACATTGGTGTTGCTATCCCTGTCTATCATTCGACGAAGCAGATAGCGTTATCCTTTTCTAGCTCCACAACGCTACCAGATCTAAATCCGTGTTCGAAATCTTACATTTTTTCTAATATTCAACGTTATAATCGCAGTATTTGATGTACATTGGTGTTGCTATCCATGTCTATCATTCGACGACCTAGATTGCGTTATCCTTTTCTAGCTCCACAACGTTGTCAGATCTGAATCTGGGCTCAAAATCTTACATTCTTTGTATATTCAACGTTATAATGGCAGTATTTGATGTACATTGGTATTGCTATCCATGTCTATCATTCGACGACGTAGATTGCGTTATCCTTTTCTAGCTCCACAACGTTGCCAGATCTGAATCTGTGCTCAAAATCTTACATTTTTTCTAATATTCAACGTTATAATGGCAGTATTTGATGTACATTGATATTGCTATCCATGTCTATCATTCGACGACGTAGATTGCGTTATCCTTTTCTAGCTCCACAACGCTACCAGATCTAAATCCGTGTTCGAAATCTTACGTTTTTCCATTCTACTTGGAATTTTCGGGGTAACTTGTAGTGTAAAACAGTCACGAAAAATTGGAGTTACGTCTATCATTTGAAAAAAGCTGATAGCATTATTTTTTCCCACTTTCGCAAAGTTGCCAGATCGTTTTCGATCAATTTAGAAATTTATGTTATAAAAATATTTAATTGAATGAAAAAGACTGAGAAATTGTCAAAAACCACAGATTTAAAACCTCTGATAAGTTTATCAGAGATTGACAATGGTGTAATAACCGGAACCGGTCTTTCTAAATATCAATAAATCTGTGGTTTTTGACAATTTCTCAGTCTTTTTCATTTAATATGAATAATTACCACAATATCAACTTCTCAACTACAAAAAGTAAAAATATTTAATCTCAATTATGAAAACTTATTATTTAATCATTTGAAAATGTATTTTAATGATGATTAAAATATAATTGATTATTTTAAACAAGTATGAACAGTTAATACTACATCAGCTTATACTGGTATCAGCTATCCTCTACAGTCATTTACACAAACATCGATTTTTGGACGTTCGATTTTTACCGTCCTTATGAAATCTTTCAAAGGTTACTACTTGTGAAATCTATCAGATTAAACGGAACTTGGCAAACACATGAACACATCAACCGTTTTCCAAGTTAAATTATAGATACTGTAATAGATATAAAATTATACTGTTGTGAGTCGAACATGCAAGAGCCTAAACCTTGAATGAAGGAAGAATAAGAAGATCTTTCCATCGCTCCAATAGTACTTGGCTAGTTAAGATCTATTTCGTTATGTTTTATCTAATGGAATTTTTAAGGACGGCAAAAATTGTAATCCAAAAATTGATATATGTGTAATAGCCTAGTTAAAAAATATATACACTTGACGAATAAAATATAATTGATTATTTTAAACAAGAATTAACAGTTATTATGGTATCAGATATACCGGTGTTATCAGCTATCCTCTATAGAAGGCAGTGGCAAGGCAGAATTAAAAAAAATATTCACTTGACGAATAAAATATAATTTATTATTTTAAACAAGAATAAACAGTTATTACGTTATCAGATATGCCGGTGTTATCAGCTATCCTCTATAGAAGGCAGTGGCAAGGCAGAGAATCGGCAACGCTGCTCTCCCATCTTTCTTCACTGCCATTATAACGTGGACCTTACTATAGGATGTATAGTCAGAATGGTGGCTATGTTTGTTTATACAACCGGGAACCTGATGGTGAAGTATAATCATGTTCTTTGGTGCACGACCTCATTTAAAAGTTAATGGACGAAGAAATTGGTAACAGACTGTACTTGATGGTAGTCGGTCATCTCCTACAATTTACAGGCAATAAAATAGGAAGGCGACCTAACCAAATAGGCCTGTAACTACCTTGGCAGCAGTCTCTAATCTTGTGTAATGTGAGTCTGTTATTGGTTAGTCTTGGGGCGACTCATAACTCGGAAATAGTCCAGGAACGCGTAGTGAAATTGGTAATTTTATTGGAGTTCGGATGGGAAACGGTTATAAATTGAAAATTGTTTGGAATTTGTAGATGCATCGAGTGTTGAGCAACGCTCATTTTATATGGTAGGCTATTTGAGGATGATTCGATTTAATCGAAAAACAAGCTTCACAGCGTATTGAACGTTTATGTGATATAATTATTATTCAACGAAAATCTCAAATAAATGCTGCAAATCACCCCGAATTTGAGATTTTCGTTGAATTATAATTATATATTAATTAGCATTTGAATAAATGCATTCTCTATTTAATTTCATCTGTTTATGTGATACCTAGTTTTAGTTGAACGAGCGTTAGTGAGTTCTCACTTTTGACTTACTGGAGGCCAAAGTCGTTCGTTTTCCGTCTGTATGTATGTTCTACAATAACGTTAGCAAGAATTGATTAATCAGCTTCAAATTTTGAACACCTATTCTCGAACCTTTTCACAGGTCAAGTTCTTTGGACAACGAAATTGACTCACTCCTTCGTCCTTTTTCAGGATATAAGAATAACATTGAAAGTGCATAAGAAAAAAATCGTTATGATTCAGTCAGCTGAAGAATTAATTGCATGCAATTACTACAGTTTTCCATTCATTCATAACATCAGCCTGAGGCTATTTGGGAGCTATCACACGCGCTGGCACATGATCTTCATAAAAGTGTTTTCATAACCTCATTTGGACTATTTTTATCAAAATTAGGGAGAGGAACAGTTTTGGGTTTATCCTGTTGATTCTCTCCCAATCATTAATTTGATATTGTGATTAAGGAATGTAATAAATGTAATGTAATGTAAATGTAATGATTCCAGCTGGTTAATGTAAAGGTGCGTACAGATTTACGCGCCGCCAACATGAGCAATTCACTTTTAATCAGCTGATGCCAAGATTTTTATACCTGTATCTTACCGTTTCTGTAAAAATACAGGATATAGTCAGCTGATTAAAAGTGAATTGCTCATGTTCACAGCGCGTACACATATCTGTACGGACCTTTAAGAATCAAGCGCCTGGTACTTCCGTTGAAAGAGTGACTGCTTGAGCTAACTTCTCTGAATATGAGGAAGATATGAGGAGTATATATATTTATGAGTTATTAATCGCTTCCCTTTAGATGCTACGCACCTTTAGATGTAGCGACAGAGTAGTATTTGAAGAGTGATATTTCAATTCAATTAGGGTCCACAATGAAAGTCACTGTCAAATGATTCTTGTAAGAGAAATATTCAGTTGTTTTCATAATTTTCATCAACTCTGTATAATTAAAAGTTGCAGGTTTTAAAGATTACAATACAACAGCTCTTGAGCGAGTTCTTCAACCGAAGGGGTCACTGTTCTGTTCTGTAGTTTTCTGCTCGTAAGCAGGTCCTTCTATATGACAGCAGCCCTCCACTCTCTTCTATTCTCTGCCAGTCGCTTCGTTGCATAGTAGCTCATCCCCTCCTTGATGTCGTCCAACATTTTGTATCTTCTTCTCCCTCTTCCTCTTCTTCCCTGAATGGTCCCCTCCATGGCATCCACCAACAAGCATTGCCGTCTCATCCAATGTCCCAGCCATCTCCTCTTTCTTCCCTTTATCACATCCAGCAGACTCCTTCTTTCCCCAAACCTCCTCAACACCTCCTCGTTTGTAACTTTATCCCTCCAACTGATCCCCTCCATCCTTCTCCATATCCACATTTCCAATGCCAAGCCTCCTTATTCTCCTTTCTCAGCGTCCAAGTTTCTGCACCATACAGTGCCACACTCAAACATAGCACTTTATTAGCCTTTCCTTAGTGTCTTGTCCAGTTGGCTACAAAGAATCTCTTTTTCTTACTGAATGCTGTTTTTGCCATAGCAATTCTTACTTTGATTTCTTTGGTGCATTTCATATCCTCTTCCATTATGCTTCCTAAATACTTGAAAGATGATACCTGTTCCAACTGTTCACCCTCCAGTACAGCATTCCCCATTCTTGCTTTTCCTGCACCAATTCTCTAGGGGTCACTAGTATATTTATATTCATTTGACTAGTTGATGAGTATTTAAATGATTCAGATGACTTATTTGACTAAAAGTTTTGAAAAGTTTCACTTATATCATATAATATCTGTATATACTGTTTCTGTACAAATACACATTATTATAATAAGAACAGCATCAGCTAAAGGAAAATGAAATGCGCGAGATTGTAGCGCATAAGTCTGTACACACCTTAAGCTGTTACTACTAATTGTAATATTTAGAAAGAAATGGTTTTTTGTGAACTAGCAGGTTATCCGTGCTCCGTAAGGCTCGTAAGGCTGACCTACTGAGATCTTGAAGGATTAAATATAGGCATTTAATCATACTCAGTAAATTACTTACTTAAGGCCATTCCACACAGCACGTGGCGTGTGTGGCTGGACGCACGCCACGCCGGCTACGCTAGCCACATGCCAATTCACACCGCCACGACTGTTGCGATGCTATACCGCCCACGTTTCCCGTCAGTATGCAGGAAGATGTCAACTCTGACGGTCCCGTGGTGTGAATCTGGATTTTCTTGTGGCTTACCTTGGTTTGATGACTCCAGCAGCAGCAGTAGTAGTGATAATAAGCTGGTTTTATTGTATTCGGTGACAGCACGGGACCAGTGGGTACATCCAATCAATAAAAAAAGGAAGACCTATGGCGAATTCCATCATTAAATGCGTGACCTTGTGGCTGACAATGATAGTATACGTTCTATACGATAGTATACGTCTAGTATACGTTCTGCGCATGCTCGGACCAAAACGTGGCCGGACACGTTTGAAAAGATCGCTCAGAGAGCGAACGGTAGCCACGCATGGCTAGTATAGCAAGCGTTGCCGCGTGGCCGTGGCTGATGTGAATTGCTTCATTTGATTAGCTAGGAAGCGATGTTTTGAAAAGTAGCTAGCGTGCGTCCAGCCACGCACGCCACGTGCTGTGTGGAATGGCCTTTACTTGTTACTTGTTCTGTCTTCGCTGCAGTCGGTGACCGGGG
>NW_024095696.1:0-5763 GCF_014356525.2 Nilaparvata lugens
ATAATTTCGACAAACAGATTTGAAATTTTGTAACATTTTGATACAATTATTCTATAGAAAATAGTGGAAATAATCATCAATATTAGAATTGTGTTACGCTACATGATCAAACACTTTGATTCTACAAACATTTAGTGGAGAAGCTCTGTTAAAATTAACCGCCGTAAAATTATGTCATCCAACTGTAACAACTTAATTGATGATGGACGAGAATCCGCTATACGTGATTGAATTTAATATCTATTTATCTATTTTATTTAGAATATTTATTTATTAATTTATTATTGATTTAGAATGAAATACAACTAGGCTTTACATTCCTGAATATTTTCCACATCATAATTATGTTCTATGTATTTCTTTCAAAAATAAAGTATCTACGTAAGGAGTAGGCTACTATAATTTTTATTAGAAGTAGCTGGAGAAGATGAATACAAGAAAGTGTTGATAAGAATGTGGGAGAAGAAGATGGTGAAGAAGAAGAAGAAGAAGAAGAGAAGAAGAAGAAGAAGAAGAAGAAGAAGAAGAAGAGAAGAAGGAGTACAGGCGAAAAATGCATAGTAAATAAGGTGCAAATAAGATCTGACAAGTAAGGGTAAGAGAAACAGGTCACCCTCCTTATTATGATTTCACCCTCTTCTTCTTCACCTCCTCCTACTCCTCCTTCTCCCCCTCCTCATCCTCCTCGTCTACCTCCTCCTTCTTTTTCACCCCCTTCACTTTCTCATCCTACTCCTGCTGCTCCTCCTCCTCCTCTTCCTCCTCCCCCTTCCCCACCACCTCCTCTTACTCCTCCACTACCAACTACTCCTCCTCCTCCTTCTCCACCACCTCCTTTTCCACAACCCTCCTTTCACCTCCATATTCACATTAATCTAAATCTCCATTTTTCGGTTCAAGGTCGTCAAAAGTATGGCGAGGTCCATTTCTGTCAGCTTTGTATAAATGGGAAGCTCTAGTGTTATATACAAGGAATGCTGTCACTTTAAAGTGCATCTCACTGTGGAATATTTTTCATGACAAGTGGCGATTTCAAATAGTTCCTAGTTTCTCCGCTAGATAGCTGTAGTGTTCAGTTATTTCAACCCCCATACATATTCTCTGATATTGAATTATTAATTCTTTAATTCATACAAAAAGTACATCATAAAAAAATCTGTTGTGGCACACTCACACAACTTTCCTTGCCGTTAAGAAGATTGATCACCTGACGCTAGTGTACTCGCGCCTCTCAAGTCTACTTCTTCATAGATAGAGACAGCTGGTGATAGGTCAATAACGCTGGAAACACACGAGGTCTGCTATCTCTTCGTAGTGAATGATTTAATAGAACCAACAGTTGCCAACAGTTTGCAATTTAATAATCACATTTTCTCGGATTTCAAGCTTATTTTAATTCTAGGTGGAAATGTTACTGGACATTAATTGCAGAGATTTCCATGCTCAATCTTTTCGTCTTGAAATTCCTTGTTTAAATTGTATATGAAGGCTGATAATTAAGAATCTAAAATCAAACTTTGCATGAATGGGACAAAGCTCCTGAAATTTTTACAGATATAGGACTTGTTGCAGTTGAAGAGCTTATCGATGACTATTTTAGGTATGAATTTGATCAAAATCGTTGGAGCCGTTTCCGAGAAAATCACGAAAAACCTGTTTTTGACAACATTTCGCCATTTTAGCCGCCATCTTGAATTCCATGTGAGCGAAATTGTTCGTGTCGGATCCTTATAGTGTAAGGACCTTACGTTCCAAAATTTCAAGTCATTCCGTTAATTGGAGATGAGATATCGGTACACAGACGCACATACACTCATACACACCACACACACACACACACCCACACCCACACACACACACACACACATACACACACAAACACACATACAGACCAATACCCAAAACCAGTTTTTTGGACTCAGGGGACTTGAAACGTATAGAAATTTAGAAATTGGGTACCTTAATTTTTTTCGGAAAGCAATACTTTCCTTACCTATGGTAAAGGGCAGGAAGTAAAAACAAAGATTTTACAAAGTAAATAATTATCAATAAAAATATAATATGAATTTTTGTATCTGTAGTTGCTTAAAAGTAAAAAGGAGCCAATTCATGTAGATTAAACAATGTAAATAGACAATAGAAATAAAGCTGAACCGACCCAAGCCTAATCTGCGCCACCAGATCTCAGTCAATTCAATACAACATATTACAATATTCTACATTGCGAAATTACATCATAAACTAAATTAAAAATATTATTCTAAATATACAAAGAAGAAATAAGTAAACTCAGTTAAAAGTATTGAATGAAAAAGACTAAGAAATTGTCAAAAACCACTGATTTATTGATAATTAGAAAGACCGGTTTCGGTTATTACACCATTAAGATTGTCAAAAACCACTGATTTATTGATAATTAGAAAGACCGTTTCGGTTATTACACCATTAAGATTGTCAAAAACCACTGATTTATTGATATTAAAAGACCGGTTCGGTTATTACACCATTAAGATTGAGATTGACCATTAAGATAAACATTGTTTATCAGAGATTGACAATGGTGTAATAACCGAAACCGGTCTTCCTAATTATTAATAAATCAGTGGTTTTTTGACAATTTCTTAGTCTTTTTCATTCAGTAAGAATGAATAATTACCACAATATCAACTTCTCAACTACACAAAAAGTCAGTTAAAAGTAATCGAAAAATATAAAACTAAGACAAAAAAAGTATGACCTCATTACAATGAAAAATATCAGGATGTGATGAAGAGAGAGAGAGAGATTGATTGATTCATTGAGTACTTTATTTATGTAGAGAGAGAGAGAGAGTGAGAGAGAGAAAGAGAGAGAGTGAGAGATGGAGCGAGAGAGAGAAAATACAATGAATTGAATAATGTTCTATATCCAGGGCATAGTTAGGACTCTAGGTCCCCTCTCTGCCATACAACCCTACGCTGACATAGAGTATCAACTATGATAGAGAGAGGGGGTGTGTGTGAGAGAGAGAGAGAAAGTGTGAGAGAGGGCGGATTTCTATTGAATGAGGAGACCTAAAACAAAGATGCCGTTTCTAAGGTGTGCGGCATGGTTTATACACACGTCTTTGACGCGGAATGCTGCTTCTCAAATGTTTGTCCATGGGTTTTGGTCTTCAACCATGTATGTACATGGTATGTATACATGTATATGATGTATTATATACATGGTCGAAGGTATCGGTTAGGTTTAGTGAGGTTATGTAAGGTTGTTTACCGAGTTGGGGCTTTGTGAGTGGGCCTACCTTACAGTGTGTGTTCACACGATGCCTCCTTAGAATGTGGTCTATGGTTTCAATTGATTCCATTATAACAACTATGGTGAGGTCCACGTTATAATGGCAGTGAAGATAGGAGAAAACGTTGCAAGTCTCTCCATTTGTTCACTGAGTGTACACAGCTGTTTCTCAATTCATCCCATTAAATTTGATCTAATAATAATTATAATTTCCTTGATAAAATAATAAATTTAATGTCAAAGAATATATATTTTTTCATAATTTGATTCCGTAGAGTGTGGTCTATGGTTTCAATTGATTCCATTATAACAACGATAGTGAGGTCCACGTTATAATGGCAGTGAAGAAAGATAGGAGAAGAACATTGCCAAGTCTCTCCATTTTGCCAGTGAGTGTACACAGCTGTTTCTCAATTCATCCCATTAAATGAGGGGGTCAGAATACAAGGGGTACAAGTGACATCTTTAATTTTTTTGAGTTAGCTACAGTAATTGATAGCTGAAAGGGGTGAAAATCTTGACCGTTCCAATGTTTCGTTCTCGACCCCCATCCAGATAGGTTTTACCCATATAAACATGTAAACATCTAAAAAAAATCTGGTGTGGCGCACTCACACAACTTTTCCTTGCCGTTATGAAATTGATCACCTGACGCTAGTGTCCCGCGCATCTCAAGTCTACTATTCAAAGATATGAGACAGCTGGTGATAGTCAATAACGCTGGAGACACACGAGGTCTGCTATCTCTTGTAGTGAATGATTAATAGAATCAACAGTTGCCAACAGTTTGCAATTGAAATAATAACATTTTCTCAATTTCGAGCTTATTTTAAATTTTGGGTGAAAATGTTACTGAACATTAATTGTATAGATTTCCATGCTCATCTTTTCCACTTGATTTTTTTTTGTTTTAATTGTATCTGAACCTGATTATTGGGAATCTAAAATCAAACTTTGCATAGATGGGGCGAGCTCCTGAAATTTTTACAGATATGGACTTGTGGCAGTTCATAGAGTTTATCGATGACTATTTTAGTTATGAATTTGATCAAAATCGTTGGAGCCGTTTCCGAGAAAATCACGAAAAACCCTGTTTTTGACAACATTTTCGTCATTTTAGCCGCCATCTTGAATTTCATTTGATCGAAATTGTTCGTGTCGGAACCTTATAGTGAAAGGACCTTAAGTCCAAATTTCAAGTCATTCCGTTAATTGGGAGATGAGATATCGTGTACACACACACACACACACCACACACACACACACACACACACATACAGACCAATACCCAAAAACCACTTTTTTGGACTCAGGGGACCTTGAAACGTATAGAAATTTAGAATTGGGAACCTTAATTTTTTCGGAAAGCAATACTTTCCTTACCTATGGTAGGTAATAGGGCAAGGAAAGTAATAATAAACACAAATTGCTCCTTTAATAGTATAGGATTTTGTTTTTCCAGGATAGTTTGTTTTTTTCGGTAATTATACAAAATCATATGTTTTATTTTTTAATAAGTGAATTTTCTATTTTAGTTATAATAATTTGAAATATTTCTTCTAAGCTTCTAAATTTGTAAATCTACTTTGTGAAAATACTTGAGGACTGAAAATGTAGTGAAGTGAACAACTACAAGACTTGATCTATTTGGGACTATGTGTAACCTTATCTAAATTTGGGAGAGGAATAGCACAAGGTTACCTTATTTTCCCTCTCCCTATCATTTTGATGATGTACCTAATGTATAAATGAATAAATGATGAAAAATGAATCTTTGAAACCCGCAACTTTTAATTATACAGAATTGGTGAAAATTATGTAAACAACTAAATATTTCTCTTACAAGAATAATTTGAAAGTAGGTTTCATTGGGGTCCTATTTGAAATTAAAAATAACTTTGTCGTTTCAAATTTTCATCCCTCAAATTAATCCAAATTGATTATTTTAAATGAGTAGGTGGCCATGTGATACATGATTTCGATACAGAGTTCCAAGAGAAAATGAATGGTGAACACAGCAAATTGATATCTCAACCCGTATCAGTTTGTTGATGTAAAAGTTGTAAATTATGTTCTATACAGGGTGGGTGAAATATCTGAGAACGGCTTGATATCTCATAAACAGAGGTAATTTGACGGTGGGTGTGATTGGGGATCCTAGTCAAAATGGAAATAATACTTTACTATGACTAAAAATCTGGTCCGCCTTCTTGCATCCGCCATATTGAATACAGATTTTTTTTTTAAATAGGAAGGTTGTCATACGATATGATTTCATCGGAATCCAAGACAAAATGAATGCCGAAAACAGCACATTGATATCGCAAACTGTTTAGAAGATATTCACATTATTAATCAATACCATGCAAATCAGAAATGAAATACTGAGTGGTATTGATTAATAATGTGAATATCTTCTAAACGGTTTGCGATATCGATGTGCGATGTGTCTTGAAATTCCGTATCGAAATCATGTATGGTATGACA
>NW_024095697.1:0-7079 GCF_014356525.2 Nilaparvata lugens
GAAGAATTCAAAAATAGCCTATGTACAATGAGTCATCTTCTATCAGGGCTCGAATAGTTTTGAAATTTTAATTAAATTCAAATTCAAATTCAAATTCAAATTTTATTTATTCAAGTAAGTTACAATACATTCTGGTTCATACACGAATCTACAATAAATTACAGTACAACAGCCAATTATGCAGCAAATTTCACATATTATGAAAACTTATAATTACAATGAAGATTGAATGCAACATTAGAATATTGATAATATAGTATTGTAATATAACTACATAAATCAGCGGTGTTTCAACAATGAATAAATGATAATTTCAATGAATAAATATACACCCCACTATATATTATATGTGTTGGGGTATAAGTAATTAGTTGCTTATTGCGTGTAATAATTACTATTTACAAACTTCATTCACTGATATGGGATTAAAGTTTTTTATAATAAATTAGTAAAAATGTATAATACAAACAAACAAAATTATGGAATTAGTAAATAAATATTAATGTTCTATTAAGGATAATAATAAGAAAGGTTATTTTTAGAAAAATGAAAACAGTAAAGAGTGGAATGAAGAATAAATAGTTTCAATATTTACAGTCTAACTAAATTTTCACAATTTTCCACTCCAATATCAACCAACCAGGAAATAAACTTTTCTTGAACCTGTGTCTATTGAATTCTTCCCTAATGTAACTTGGTATTGAATTATAAATTTTTGGTCCCAAATATGTGTAGTTTCTTTGCCCAAATGTAGTGTTCATCCTTGGTACTATTGAATACGTGTTTCTCTGCCTTGTTTGATGGTTATGATCTGCCAGTCTTATGTGTTCGTTGTTTCTCCTCATTCGCGTGATGATAGCCTGGATGTAGAGTTGTCTTACACTCAGTACTTTACTGTCCTTGAAAAGAATGTTCGTGGGGAATTGATTCTCCTTGAAGCCTATTATTTTTAGTATTCGTTTTTGAAGTTTATAGAGAGGTTCAACATGTGTAAAATTCGTAGCTCCCCAGATAATTATGACGTATCTTAAAATTGATTGCACTAAAGAAAAATAAACAGTTTTTAATGTCTCATAGTTGAGGATTTTACGGAGTTGATAGAATTTGTAGAGAAGCTTCCTGATCCGGGTAATTGATAGATTAATGTGCTTGTCCCATTTGAATTTGTTGTCCACTATTGTTCCTAAATATATTATTTCATTGACTTGTTGAATTGAAGGGCAATCACACGGGTTGTTGGTGCTTCCACAGTGATGCAGGATTATTGAAGAATCCGGTGGTCTCGTCCGTTCTGTCAGAAAAAAGGCTAAAAATTTTGTTGCATTTACTGTAAGCAAATTTTCTCTTAACCATTTATCGACTTTGATCAATTCTTCCTGTGCCAGATTAAAACTTCCTCCCAGGTGTTTCCTTCAAATAGTATACACGTATCATCAGCAAAAGCTATTACTCTTCCTCTTATCTTAATTGAACATAGCTCATTTGCATATGCCAAATACAGAATTGGCCCAAGAACTGTTCCTTGGGGAATCCCAAACTTCTTCGTTTCCTCTGAACTGAGATGTTCTTCAACTTTGACTTTTTGACGCCGGTCACAGAGGTATGATCTAAACCATGCTAGAGGAGCTCCTCTAATTCCCATGGCTTCTAATTTCTTCAGCAGCAAACTGTGATTAACAGTGTCAAAAGCTTTTGCTAGGTCCAGGACGCTGCTGCATTTTTTGTTATTTTCTAGCTTATCTGTGACAAAATTTGACAATTCTAATACCGCATCTTCTGTACTCCTCCCCTCACGAAAACCAAATTGATTCCTAGATAGTACGTGTGTTTTTTTCCATGTAATTCACAAGACGTTTCTTTACCAGTTTTTCCAAAATCTTAGAAATATTGCTTATAAGTGAAATAGGCCTGTATTGGTGGCATTTGTTTTGTCGCCTCCTTTATGTAATGGTCTAACACATGTCTCTTTCATAGCTTTTGGAAAAATTCCTTTTGACAGACTTAAATTAAATATGTGAATTAATGGTTTTACAATTACTTTTTTATCGACTTCAATGTTCTATTATTGATTCCATCAAGTCCTGGAGCACTGTCATTTCGCAAACTACAATAGCTTCACTACTAATAGCTCATCTTCAGTTACTGGGTGAAAGTAGATGGAGTGTAGAGTTCTTGTAACAGTTTATATTGGATATGATTTGGTCTAGTGGTTTTCTTAAGGAATCTATTATTGTCTCCGCCATTTCTTCACCTACATTTGTGAAAAAGTATTCATGTGGTTGAGCACAGTTTCTGGATTTTCCTTTAGATTGAAAATCCTATCATCTATTTTAATAGCATTCAATTTCATTTTTGTTTTTGATTTAGAGTCAGTAGCATCTTTGATTACTTTCCACATTTTTTTATTATCCTTTCCAGCTTCATACAATTTCTCTCTATAGTATTGGTCCTTTGTTTCATGAATTAAAGCTGTGAGTGTATTCCTATACCGACGATAGAAGTTGGTTAAGTTAATGTTGTTTGGGTCTTCCTTTCTTCTTTTGTTGAGTAGATTTCTGGTTCTTATTGCTGCTACTATACCTCTGGTGATCCATGGTTTGATGGTTTGTACTTCTTCTGCCGCCGAGCTGCTTGATATTATTTTGTATATGTTGTCTCAGAGTATAAGAAGGTGTCATAAGATGTATCTGATTATTATCTTCTAAAACATGAATCCTCCTCATTCAGTAGTTCATTCTTCAAGCTATTAATGTCTATTTTCTCGTTTATTTCATGTGTTCCAGTTTCATTTGCACTATTTCTCGAAATATGTTGCACTCCTAGAATTGTGGTGAAGTGGTCAGTTATTGTTGATTCATAAATGATTGGAAAAAGATTATCTCTAGAGTTGGTAGCAATGTGATCTATGCAAGAAGCAGTTTCTGTTGTAGTTCTGGTTGCTTGTTTAATGCAGAGTCTGAGCCCATGCTCGCTTAGAAGATCGCAGTAGTCATTCAATTGATGATGTGGACGAATTTGAATGGTGTTAATATTCATGTCTCCGGCACATTGTGTATCATGAATGTTCTGCCGTTAGTAGCCAGCCTTAGAAGCTACTGTCAAACAGTTGTTTTTTACAGATGGAAATTACTGAGATATTGCATTTAATCAAATACCAATGAATTAGTATTATATTAGTAAAACTAAATTCAAATCCATTTTTTGTTCAAAGTCTCTCACTGTGTACGTTCTGTGTAAAGTAAATTGTTCCAGTTCCAATCGTAAATTGTTCCATCAGGTGACTAGTGCAAAATGTTCCCATGGAACGCCATTTCAAAATCGTTGGTTCAAGCTTTTTTATAAATTTGATTTACACCAAAATGAGTTGTTCACTAGCTGCGTGAATGAAGAAAGGCTGTTTTACAAAATTACCGTCTAGAAAAGTGTACATTTCTTTCATTCCATTACTCTCAAATTTTCTATAGAGAAACAATAATTTAACGAATGGTTATCAAACATAATTTTGTTGGTTATGTATTCTATGGCTATGCTATGGTAACAAGCTATCAGCGCATGCGCAGCCGCAGAGAAGCAAGCAGACTACAAAATTCAATCGACCAATGAGAGCTCGGATATTTAGAACTGTACCTCGTTGGAACAATTTACCATGCTTCGACTGTGGGGCAGGAACTTGGCACTGGAACTGGTTTTTGGTACAGAATCTGTCAAAATTCTTCCCATGAAACGCGGAACTTTTTACCTGGTAAATTGTGAATCGGACAATTTATCACATTCTATGTACACAGAACGGGCCCATTGATTACGAAATATGCATGATGAACTGTGTGATTGTGCATCATAAACATGCAAGTTCACATGTTTCTTTGCTACTTGAAAAGTAAACTCAGAATAGTATCTCATTATAACGTGCTATTTTCAAGTATATTGCATATTGATGTTACATTCGCATGTATGTCCTACCGTTAGTGGCCAGCATAATACATAATAACTTGAGTTGATGGGAGTAAAAACAATTATTATTATTGTTAATTGATGTTTAATTTGGCAGCATGGCTACAGACTGCCCGTCGACCAGTACGGTGTGGTGACGTACATGACGGTTAGGTTCAGTGCGCGGCTGCCTGTTATGACATACCCGCTGGCCTGCTTACAGTCGCACCCGCCCACTCTGCTGCGGGTGCGGAATGAGTCGGCGGTGCTCAGCGACTTCCTCGGCGACCTGATGAGGCGGCTGCCGGTCATCGCGGACATCCCTTCGGCACGCAGGCCTCAGTCGGCGTCGCCGTTCACAAGCTCGTCAACGACGCTATTGTAAGTTGTTTGCACTTGAACAGATAATAATAATAATATATAAATTATTTCCTTTAAAAAAATAACAATCAAGCAATTAAAACATAAAAGTACAAAATATCTACAATTCAATAGGCTTATGAAAAAATATAGAATTTAATTCTATTGGAAATTAACCTACTCAACTATGGGAAACCCATGTACTAGAGTAGGTGTTAGTAGTAGTAATAGATTCTGGGTGGGGGTGCAAACTGCAAATTCGTTGGGTAAGTGAGTTCACATATTGTTTGAGATTATGTTTTCTATATGATGTCTTCCAGTTGAAATAATCCAGTTCTTAGCAGCAGTTTTGAATCTTCTTGGATTTTCTATTGACTTGATTTATGCAGGAAGTAGATTGTGGAGTTTTGGTGCTAGGTGGTTGAAGTGTCGTTGATATATTGCCTTCCTAGCCACGTTCCTAATAAGAATGTTTATGTTTCTTGTGTTATGACTGTGGTTCCTTTGTTGAAAGCTTTCTGGGGTTTTGTGTAGTCTGCAAATTATTTCCAAGGAGTAGAGCTGTCTTATGTCCATCACACCAAACTCATTGTAGAGCTGGTCTGACGGATAACGAGGTGGCCTCTGCTTGATGATCTTCATTATTAGTTTTTGCACTTTTAAGAGGAAACGAATATCTCATTATAGCGTGCTTCTTACAAATTGTTTGCTGCTGCAATGTATATGATATATTCATTCGTCATGTTCCTCATTATACATTGTTTACTTTATTGTAGGTGAGGTAGGACCTTCCCGCAAGGGACTCCCCACCAGCAAAAGACATAAGAATTCAATCTATTATTTACATTATATATTACTGTTTTATTATAATAACAATATAGAGGATCAATGCATACATAATAGTAGAAAGCATTTAGAAACCTACATAATTACGAGATATTTCGACATCTGAGCTGCCTTTTTCAATCTTGAAGACTTCCTGAAGGTTTCCTAATGTTTTATGTTATTTATGTAATGTATTGATTGATCCTCTATATCGTTATTATAAAGCTCAATTGTTATGTAATTATGTACTATTTTATTATATTATACTAGCAGGTAATCGTGCTCCGCAAGGGTCTATTTTAAAACTTGAAAAAATGAAAACTTGACCTACTGAAATCTTGAAGAGCTTGAAGTAGGCCTATAACCATACTCGGTTAATTAAGAATCTATATGCAAAATTCAAGTTAATTTCAGTTCAGTAGTTTAGACATGATGATGCGTCAAACATAATTTTCCTATCCCTATTAGTGTATAAGGCAGTTCTTTCTTTATTATAGTATAGATAAGTTCTTCAACTTTGTTCTAACTTAATAAGTGACAGAACACAAATCTTGTTTAGAAACCTTCCTCAACTTGATGCCAACCTGACAAAATTGGACTGGTTATCATGTAGTTACCAATTTAAACATCTTTTTCGAAGAGGTAGTCTCTCTAGATTATAGTTCTATATTAACATAATTATGGTATGTACATTTCAACTATGTCCCATGAATGAAATTTGAACATTAATTCTGAAAAATCTAGAAGGGAAATTGAAATTTGGGCTTTGAGGTGCACGAGATTGATATTTTTAGAAACTATGTGAAAAATTTAGAGTTCTAAATCATTCCGTTTTTTTCGGTATGCAATCCAATAGTTGACATGTTTTCATGTGAACAAACAACCCTACTCTCTCTTATTATATAGATATCAAATGTCCACACACAGGGTAGTCTATAGGGAACTCTTACTATAAATTAGAAAACAATATTGTAATTGCATATTCGAGATGTATTTGCTTGTTTGCTTATTTATTTGAATAAATAAACGGAAATAATATTTAGCAGGTGCCACTGTTGAAAAATCACCAACAATATTTTAAAATATAATGTATAAGTTATGTTACTATCTTTAAACTAACCGTAACATCCACCTTATAGTTCATTGACTCAACACATTTATAAGTGAATTTTTCACGATCAAAGCTCAAAACTGAGAACCCCTATTAAAAAAAATACATACCCCTATTTAACCCTATTTTTACCCCTATTAAAAAATGTTACATAATGCATGCTTGAATTACACTATTGGCCTCAGATTATTAAACTAGTTGTCATGTCGCTTCTCATATAATATTCATTTATCAAAGTGCTATTTTTATTCTATCATATCTGTTATAAAACACAAATTACGTTTGTGGTGTTGTCGAATGTAAAGTATCTGAGTATTGTTTTTTCATATTTTCCACTGAAACCTTTATTATAAATTCTCTTTTTTAGATGGGAGAACAATCACAATTGCTCTCCATTCCTGTGGATAGATTCACTCAGTTCAATTTAAAGTTGCAAGCAGAACCCAAAAATGAACGCGTACTGGAAAGTTTCACTTTGGTCCAAAAACCAAAATTATCAACTCCCTCATGTGCATCAAACGTGTCTGCATCCGATGACACCAATGACAATAATGCTGAAAATGCTCCGAAACCAAAATACAGGCCAATATTCGCTAGCAAAAAGGTGAGTTAGTAAATTATATAATATATATGTAGCTGTAGATTAGATTTGCTTCCCACTCCTCTTATTGAGTTCGATTGTTGAAACTTTGGTACTGTTAACTGTGATTCACTGTTGTTATCTATACCATATTGTAACATCTTTCATGATGCATTCTGCCCAAAAATACTGTGGAAGTAACGATTCTATCGAAATTCTGCTTGGAAGCTGCCTAGCAGTGTGGTATTGAGTTTTTAATAAGTATCTGCTTTT
>NW_024095698.1:0-6980 GCF_014356525.2 Nilaparvata lugens
CTTATCTACCTATATGGACTTTAACATGATGAAAAAAGAAAAATTCAAGCTCATAGATAGATAGTCACTAGATAGATCCGCGATAGTGCTTGAGAACCAAATTTTGTAACAAATTGAATGCTTCAATTACTTGAGATGTCATACAGACAAGGAAAGGTTTAATCATTGCTATAGACGTTTCATCAAACTTCTTAACAAAAACAGTATGAATATTTGAAGTTTTTGTTTTAACACAAGTTTCATTATCAATTTATCTAAATTTGAAACTCTTTGTTTCATTCTGATTCATAGTTTCAGATTGAAGATTTGATGTTGAAATTGAAGTGAACATAATATTTGAACGATTTGTGTCAAAATCAGGAAATTGAAGAAGTTTTGGCCAATAGCCTGTTTTTTCTTTTCCAACTATTGTATTGTTCGCTCTATCTAATAAATAAAGCTAATGAGAGAATGCTTTATTCGTGTAGATTACAATATATACTGGTTTTTTACACTTATATACAATTATAAATGAATTTACATAATATAGACTGAGAAAATATTTTTTGAAGTGCATATGATATGAAAAAGCAGTTGTCAATAGTTGTAGCTAATATTGTTATGCATTAACATGAATTTGGAAAGAATATTTGAAAAGATCCTTGCAACTAACTCTAGAACGAGAAACTTAAAAGAGTAATAGGGTTTTAGCACATCTACAAAAGAGTTTCTTATCTATACTAGACTGGAATTTAATCTGTCAGTATAAGTTGAATTGGGTTCTTAGAGCTTCATGATGCTGACTTAAGATCTGACTGAGAGAATAATTTGAGCATATCTTCCAAGGTTGACTCTCACTGTCAGTATAACATTAGATGGAGTCACTTTAATTTGACAGTAGAAATATGGATTCACTTTAATTTGACAGTAGAAAGATGGATTCACTTTAATCTGTCAGTAGAAAAGGGAAAAAGGGAATTATTTTTTCCCTCACTGTCTCTCTTCCTCCCCCTCGTCCTCACTGGGAGAGGGTGAGGGAGAGGGAGAGGGAGAGGGAGAAGGAGAGGGAGAAGGAGAGGGAGAGGGAGAGGTGAGGGAGAAGGAGAAGGAGAGGGAGAGGAGAAGGAGAGGGAGAGGGAGAGGGAGAGGGGGAGGAAAGGGGGAGGAAAGGGGGAGGAGAGGGGGGAGGAAAGGGGGAGGAGAGGGGGGAGGGGGGGGAGTTTGCGCATGCGCAGAGGGGGAGGGGGGAGGGGGAGGGGGATTTGCGCAAAATTTTTTCCTTATTTCTCGCGGATTGCGCAAAAAAACCGGTCAGTCCCCACAAATCTAAGCTACTCTCCAAGTTGTGCGATTTTCTTTTGTGCAGGCACACTCTGCTCTGAGGCGGTTCAGAGTTTTCCATTTACCGTATGACAGCTCTGCTCCTGTTGGAAGCTGCTCCCTCAACACCAAGTCAGTGGCGTCTGTACTCTCATGCCATAATCTGATTCTTTCCTGTGGAGCCGAGGAGCCAAGCTCCTGTGTCTCTGTCAGAAAGCTGCGTCGGGACTTCAGTCGGTGATTTGCAGGGGTGTGGCCGAACATTGGGTGTCTGTTGTCATTAACCTGTCGAGTACGCTCAGTCCTACCAGCTATTTCTCTTCGGATTGATGGAGGGGCTATCCCACTGAGTTGATACAGGTAGTGAGTTTTCGTTGGTTTCAGACAACCTGTCACAATTCTGCATCTTTCATTGAGGGCTACATCTACCTTCTTAGCATGGGCTGAATTATATCACCTGTATTGGCTGCAATCTGTTCTCCAACTGCCAAGTTAAATCTTTGGTGAAACTCTTTGAGAGCGCAAAGAGTATTATCCATTTTCGAAATCGTTTGTATCGTTTGCAGTTGGTCCAGGGGCACCACATGCAGGAGCAGCCTTACCCCAATGAAGGAGTAACACAGATATAAACAAATAATGGGAGACAGAGTGATGAGAGGCGGGTCCTGCAGAGCCTGAATGGGGCGGCTGAGCTTTAGTGTTTACGAGTTAGTGTTTCTTGAATAGTTCCAAATTTCTTAAATAACTCAAAATATCCGTTAAAAGTGGTAATTGAGTGGAATATTTCTAATCAATTTATCAATTCAAGCCATCTAAATTCAAAATTTATAGTTTTAATGTTTATTTTGGACCAAATTTTGTTAAAAATTCTACACGTGAAATTCTAACCTTATCTTCGACTTTGTCATTTATAAATTTTGAAGAAGAATAGCACAAGGACTATCTTATTAATTTATCTTTCAATGTTATTACATTAGTGTTATTTGCATTGTAAATAAATAAATGAATAAATAAAAAGAGTCTAATGCAGGAAAGGTTTTTGGTAAAGGAATTGATCATGAATCAGATTATCAAGAAATACACGAGATGGAGAGGAGAATGATGGATAGATGAGAAGAATAGGAGAGAGAAGCAAGTTGGAATGAGACTCGATCGTGAATCTAATTATCGAGAGATGGAAGAGGAGCGAAGGATGATAAATGGAGTGAGAGGAATAAGGAGTTGTAAAGGGAATAGACGGAATTGGTCATGAATCTAATTATCAAGGAATTGGAGTGTCCCAGTCCTCGAACAGATTGATACATCCCTGGAGAGGAACTATTCGAGGAATAAATTGAGTAAATTTGAGTATCAAGGGATGCATCAAGATAGGATGGCTAATAACTAAACTTGAGATTACAAGTTGCACAGACTAAATCCATAGAGTAGCCTTCACAGAGTATGATAAATAATTGATCGAACGAAGTGAGGTCTAAGATTCAAGTCGACGGTTTGGCATTTCTCTTAATATTTGAATGTTTATATATTTATATGTTGCCCATTTACGGCGAAACGCGGTAATAGATTTTCATGAAATTTGACAGGTATGTTCCTTTTTTAATTGCGCGTCGACGTATATACAAGTTTTTTTTGGAAATTTTGCATTTCAAGGATAATATAAAATGAAACCAGTTTTTTGGACTCAGGGGACCTTGAAACGTATAGAAATTTAGAAATTGGGGTACCTTAATTTTTTTCGGAAAGCAATACTTTCCTTACCTATGGTAATAGGGCAAGGAAAGTAAAAGTAGCCTCCTTCATACGCCAATATTAAAGTAAAAATCAGACTATAGAATTATTCATCATAAATCAACTGACAAGTGATTACACAGATGTGTGAAGAAGCCAGTCTATTACTGTATTTGTGTAAGGTCTATTGTTTCAATCAAAGACATGAAAGAGGTATGCATCTCTAAGCTGGGTTTAGATGCTGGCTTTATGATTCAGAGGCCCGGGTTCAAATCCCGGCCCGGGCAAGATATTTATCTCGGGCCACTCCCGTGTTTCGGATGGACACGTTAAGCCGTCGGTCCCGGCTGCCTAAAAAGCAGTCGTTAGGTCATGTCAGAGGCCCAGAAATTCATCAGCTGTGACCTGAAAACTCTGACACCAGACCTGAGCCAGCCAGGTCACTCGATATTATTATTATTTATAGCTGGGTTTACACCAAAGTTATCAACAAAATGGTTGTAACTTGATCCTTATAGATTCTATTAGATTAAACGGAAGTTGACAAACACATATGTTCATCATGTGTATAGTAAGTTATGTTCGATCTAATATAATCTAAAAGGATTGAGCTATCAACATTTTTTTAGTAAATTTGGTCTAATCGCAGCTTTAAGGTCTTTGGTTTCAATATTTTGTTTTGCAGTCATGGTATTATTATGCGTGCCCATCAGTATCAATATTCTCACATTCGAAAAAACTAATTCAATTCCGGTAGGTGAATAAAAATAAACAAATGAACTAAATAATGCTGGAGAAATTATAATATTTTTGATGCTAAAAAAATTAATTTTCATCAAATAGAAAGATCATCACGGAACTGGATGAATTATATCATATTGAATACAAATTCAAACGTGAACTGAGTTTGTTAACATTTAAAACAGTTGACATCAGGTACTTGTGGATGAGAATACTGCGTGAGGTCTACTGTTCACAGAACTTCTAGTATATGATGTTTCATCCATACAAATCACAAGTAATTGAAGACACTTGAAATGTTGTCAAAAATCCACTTCATTTTGATAGAAATTATTATTTTAAAGGAGCATGCTAAAATGTGTGCTCAAACCAAAGCATGCTCCTGTGAAATAATCATTTTTATTACAATAAAGTGAATTTTTGATAACTTTGGAGTCTCTTCAATTATTATGGAAGAGTTCCACAATATTAATTAATATTCACTCTACAAACTCAATCAAAAAATATTAAAAGTAACTCATGAATATATTGTGAGTTGGACTACAAGCTATAAGAAATGTGGATTATGTGATGGTTTGGAGCGCACCTGGAGCTGTAGATCCAATTATCTTTCATCATCTTCAGATGGAAATATGAATCATCAGAAAAAAGAGAATGGAGTTCTCCACAGTTGAACAGCTATATTAATAGATACAGAGCATATAGAATGATGTATAATCATCAAACTTGCATCTTCTTGCAATCTATTACAGATATTACTTTTTCGCCACACTGCACAGAAAGCAGCTGTTTTTCAGTCCCTACGTAGATCTGAAAGACCTTGTTTGCAGACGACGTCAGAAAAGGGTTTCTTTTCCGGTCTAGGCCAGAAAGTTGTCTCTTTCCAGCCGCTCATGGAAGTAGTTAATAAGTCATCCGCTAGATCGGGCGAGTGTCCACTTTCATCATCAGCTGAAGACGCCATGATTTCAGTTCCAGTTTCGGATCAAACTAATTCGCTTCGCAACCAGTTTTATTCAATTATTTATTGTTGATTAGTGCATTCCGAATTTTCAAAAATGCTTGAAGATGACTGTGGTATTCCAAGTGAAATTTTAAAAGAATCTGAAATCCTGACTGCAAATCTTCTACCACTAAAATCAAGAGATAGGTATGATAGCTTAACGAGTATTCTTTATTTTGTATTCTTTATTTATTTTGTCAGCAATACCTGTAGTGTGGCGAAAAATATTGTTCGCACCACGGGCAAAAATGTTTTTCCAGCTCTCAATCTTTTCTAGTCCTCGGCCTACGGCCTCGGACTTGAAAACCGATTTCGAGCTGGAAAAATCTCATTTTCTGCTCTAGGTGCGAAATATACTATTCTGAGACTATAGACCCGTTTTTTCAGTGGAATAAGATGAAGAAATCAACAAATATAATTATTATTGAACGAAAATCCTAAATAAATGCTGCAAATCACCCCGAAGACCTCTGCTACTGCAGACATTGACAACAGGGCTAACAGCTAGATGGAAATTCGATAACTACTATCCAAAAATCAGTTGCCAGCCCGGGAATCGAACCCGGTACCTCCCAATTGCCAGTCAGGAATGCTTGCCCTTAACTGACAATCTCTGGATAGCAGCGCTCATTTTATACGAAGCCATAGCGGCCAACTATTGCAGCATTTATTTAGGATTTTCGTTCAATAATAATATTATATATTAATTAGCATCTGAATAAATGCATTCTCTATTTAATTCCATCTGTAGCTAGTTGGCCGCTATGGCTTCGTAAATGAGCGCTGCTATCCAGAGATTGTCAGTTTGGTGTAAGGGCAAGCATTCCTGACTGGCAATTGGGAGGTACCGGGTTCGATTCCCGGGCTGGCAACTAATTTTTGGATAGTAGTTCTCATCGAATTCCCATCTAGCTGTTAGCCCTGTTAGTAGTGGGGTTTTGAGAGAGCTGCCTATCCAATAGAAATCGAGGGGTGTGGCCTCCCCCCTCCACCCCCCCAGCCCCAGTCGGCCATTTTGGCCCCGCCCCCAGCCAATAGGAATCAAGGGTCGTGGCCACGCCCCCCTCCACCCCCCCTGCCCTATCGCCATTCCCCCTCCACCCCCCCTGCCCTACAGCCTTTTGGTACTGCCCCCTCCACTCCCCCCCACCCCCAGCCCCAGTCAGCCATTTTGTCCCCGCCCCAGCCAATAGGAAGCAAGGGGCGTGTTCAAAATGGCGTCGTGCCCCCACCACCCCAACCAATAGGAAGAGGCCATTGTAGCAGGTGTCCATCTCCCCCTACCCCAGCATGGGTGTGTTCAAAATGGCGTCCCCCTTCCATAGTGCCCCCACCAATAGGAAGCAGGTGTCCCCAACGGTTCCCCAGCGGCGGCGGCGGCCATCTTTGTTGTAGCAGGTGTTAACTGACATCTGCTGCCCCAGTTAACACCTGCTTAATTTGCATATTAAAAATATCCCCACATTTAAAATCTTAAATCACAGATATCTAAACTCTCAAACTACACTATAGCGCTAAACTCTCAAACCACACTACTAGCGTTTGGTACAAATTAACTATGTTCCTTTTTTCCTCCACCACAGGAAGAATGAAAAAAATTACATTTCATATTTGTTCACCACGTATGAGATGTCATTTTCCCCACACTATGCTGTAAAAGGAATGGTGGCGCTTTTTTTAATGTGCTTTCCCCTATTGAGAAACTCTAATTGAATGTTGCTATAATAGGATGTAGAATAGATCGGGCTAATCTCATAACCTACAGTATGGAACAAAGTATTGTGTGGAGAATGATTGGTTGATATTAGGATGGAATGCGCATTGAATTGGGATAATATAATATTGTGTTGTATCTACACTAATCGCCCACTAACAACTCATAACCCTACAGTATTGGACAAAGTATTGTGTGGAGAATGATTGGTTGATATTTGGATGAATGCGCATGAATTGGGATAATATAATATTGTGTTGTCTCACACTAATCGGCCCACTAACAACTCATACCCTACAGTATTGGACAAAGTATTGTGTGGAGAATGATTGGTTGATATTTGATGGAATGCGCATTGAATTGGGATAATATAATATTGTGTTGTATCTACACTAATCGGCCCCACTAACAACTCATAACCTACAGTATTTGACAAAGAATTGTGTGGAGAATGATTGGTTGATATTTGATGGAATGCGCATTGAATTGGGATAA
>NW_024095699.1:0-7038 GCF_014356525.2 Nilaparvata lugens
TGGAACAAAGTATTGTGTGGAGAATGATTGGTTGATATTAGGATGGAATGCGCATTGAATTGGGATAATATAATATTGTGTTGTATCTACACTAATCGCCCACTAACAACTCATAACCCTACAGTATTGGACAAAGTATTGTGTGGAGAATGATTGGTTGATATTTGGATGAATGCGCATGAATTGGGATAATATAATATTGTGTTGTCTCACACTAATCGGCCCACTAACAACTCATACCCTACAGTATTGGACAAAGTATTGTGTGGAGAATGATTGGTTGATATTTGATGGAATGCGCATTGAATTGGGATAATATAATATTGTGTTGTATCTACACTAATCGGCCCACTAACAACTCATAACCTACAGTATTTGACAAAGAATTGTGTGGAGAATGATGGTTTATATTTGGATGGAATCGCATTGAATTGGGATAATATAATATTGTGTTTATCTACACTAATCGGCCAACTAACAACTCATAACCCTACCGTATTGGCCAAAGTATTGTGTGGAAATGATTGGTTGATATTTGGATGGAATGTGCATTGAATTGGGATAATATAATATTGTGTTGTTTCTACACTAATCGGCCCACTACAACTCATAACCCTACAGTATTGGCACAGAATTGTGTGGAGAATGATTGGTTGATATTGGATGGAATGTGCATTGAATTGGGATAATATAATATTGTGTTGTATCTACACTAATCGGCCCACTAACAACTCGTAACCCTACAGTATTGTACAAAGATGAATAATAAAAAAGAACCAGACAGCATATCAAATCATATTTTCTCCATTGAAACACAACCAAAAATTAGATGAGCGGTGATAGAGTAGAAGAAGGTGGAGAGAAAAGAAAAAGAGAGAAGAAGATAGAAGATTGTAAGGGAATAATGGAGGTGGTGGAGGAGGAGGAGAAAGTGGTGGAGAAGGAAAAGAAGAAGTTGAAGAAGAAGAAATGATGAGATGAAGTTGACCAGTGCAAGTAGCTTCTGATATCATAGTGTTAGACATCCTGACAATTTTTTAAACTTCCGATATTTCTCGGGAAACTTCCTTAGAAAAGCCCCCCGGGAAATTCCTGCTTATTGGAAAAGTCCTTTGTGAAAACTGCTTTCTTCATTCACCGTTCGGTCTTTGAATCATCTTCCCCCGCCATCTTCTCTTTCTTCTCCACCTGAAATATTTCTGACATTTTTCTCCGTCTCAAGGTGCGTACAGATTTACACGCCGCGAACATGAGCAATTCACTTTCGATCAGCTGATGCCCAGCTTTTTATCTGTATCTTACCGTTTCTGTAAAAATACAGATATAATCAGCTGATTAAAAGTAATTGATCATGTCGCGGCCGCGTATATTTGTAGGCACCTCGAGTCTAGGCACACACCAGTTAGTCAGACATGATCAGACACGTTTAGTCACAATACTCCACATAGCTGCTTATGAAGACATGTCTAATTGCAATGACTAATCGGTGTGTGTTGCTTCATAAGCAACTATGTGAAGTATTGTGACTAAACGTGACTAGTCTTGTCTTAACTAACTGGTTTGCGCCCACCCTGAAGGTGCGTACATTCGCGCTACGAACACGCTACGAACATGCTCCGAACATGCTCTGAACATGCACATAGGCGAGATGCTACGCAAGTGTTCGCTAGAGGTTGGCAGTATGTTTGCAAGATGATCGCGCGCTTGTCGTATTGTTGACTTTGCTACAACCGCGGCTGACTGAAGATTGATATATCAAGGAGATATTTGATAATGAATATTATGTTTTTCGCATTAATTTCGATGTCCTATCACAAAAAATCTGGTGTGGTACACTCACACAACTTTCCTTGCTCATATTTGAAACTACGATCAGACTTCTGTATATGTGTATATATAATTGTTTTCAGAGTTCTTTTTCCTGTGTGTAAACTGTGAAATTCAATGATTTTTTTGTCGTCATTTTTCTAAAGTCGTCGAAACAGCTGTTCTACAGATGAAATAACTCGACTATGTGTTCTTTCTATGAACTGCGCTACCTACCTACCTCATGCACGAGAAGGAGGTTACTAAGTTTAATTCTCAAGGAAGGGGTGGACCCCCCATTAGTTTCCTAGAAAGAAGACTCATGCCAGTTGATAGAGCTGATAAATAACTATACAGGGTATGAATTTGAAAAAAAATCGGTCAAGTTATTTTTGAGAAAATCGTGAAAAACATGGTTTTTTAGTAATTATCCGCCATTTTTCTGAAGAATATTACGGAGCTCCTGCAATTTTCCCAGAAATGAGACTCATTCCAGTTGATAGGGCTTATAAATAGCTAGCTATACATGGTATGAATTTGAAGAAAATCGTTAAAGCCGTCTTCGAGAAAACCAAGAATAACATAGATTTTTAGTCATTATCCGCCATTTTTCTCAAGAATATTTCGGAGCTCCAGAAATTTTCCCAGAAATGAGACTCTCTCCAGTTGATAGGGCTTATAAATAGCTATCCATGGTATAAATTTGAAGAAAATCGTTAGAGCCGTTTCCGAGAAAACCGAGAAAAACATAGTTTTTTTTAGTAATTATCCGTCATTTTTCCCGTCATTTTGGATCCAATTTTATTGAATTTCTTATTGTCGGATCCTCATGGTATAAGGACATTAAGTTTAAGACTTCAAGTCAATCGGTTAATTAGGAATGAAGTTATCGTGTTCACAGACATACACACACACACACACACACACACACACACATACCAACACCCAAAAATCATGTTTTTGGACTCAGGGGACCTTGAAACGTATAGAAAACTTGAAATTAGAGTACCTTAATTTTTTTGGAAAATCCTTACCTATGGTAATAGGGCAAGGAAAGTAAAAATGTTATGTCTGCCAATGTTTTTAAAGGTGGAAGGCTTGATTTGGAGTTGCTCATTCAGTTGCCTATTTCCCTCTCTTTTTCTCTTTTTTTCCTTCTTCTTCTTCTTCTTCTCCTTCTTCTTCTTCTTCTTCTTCTTCTTCTTCCTCTTCTTCTTCTCTTCACCTGCAATTTTCCATGCAATCAGGACCTTATGTTATCTATGGATGCAACAGTCCAATCATCTCAGACGTGATCAGTTGCTCTGATGAGAATTCTCCACTCAATCTTGACTAAATCATAAATTATTCTTCGTGTTCCTTAACTCCTTCTCCTCTTCCTCATCCTCCTCCCACTTCCGCTTCTTCTTCTTCTTCTTAATCTTCTTCTTCTACTACTTCTCGTTCTTCTCCTTCAACTCCCTTCATGTCCGTTATCTCCTCCTTCCTCTTCATCATCTTCAACTCCCTTCATTTTCTTCTTCTCCTTCTTCTTCTCCTTCTTCTCCTTCTCCTCTTTCTTCTTCTTCTTCTCATTCTTCTTCTTCTCTCTCATCTCTAACTCTCATTTTTGGTAGAGAGTTAGTGGGAAGGATATATTGAATATTGTTTCCGAAGAATGGACATTGATATGTCCAAAGCTCCGCCAATGTACATGCATTACAATATTATCTATAGTTTATATTACAAATTACTTTTTCATATCATATAAGTTCAATAATTATTTTCTTAGTCTATAATATGTAAATTCATCTATAATGTTGCTGTATTGTAAGCTATTGTATATAAGTGTATAAGCCAGTATATATTGTTATCTAAATAAGTAAGTACTCAATCAATCAATCAATCATCTTCTTCCCCTTCTCTTCCTCTTCGTCTTCTCTTCTTCTTCGTCTTCTTCTTCTCAGTTTTATTCTTTATCGGTATAGTTTCCTTATATTCCATCCAATACATCGGTTCAAACCCCGTCAAATCTGGTGATTTCTGTTCTCTCTCTCGCTCTCTCTCTGTCTCTCTCTCTCTCGGTTTCCCTTTGTTTTGAACGTTGTCACTCGGAGCATCGTTACAAGTTGCTTTGCTTCGAGTTGGAATGAAAGGATGTAATATTGTCACCTCTAACAACGTAACGTCCTAATTGTCAAATTTGTGCAGTCACCTGATATTTTCATCTCTCATATTTCCCTGTTGTTGGTCCTTCACCTCCACCTTCGCCATCTTCTTCCCATTCTCCTCCATTTGGTAGAGAGTTGGTGGGGAGGATATTTTTAATATTATTTCCGAAGAATGGACATTGATATTGCATAACAATATGATTATTTATCTTAGCTATTATATACAAATTGCTTTTTCATATCATATACAGTTCACTAATAATTTTCTTAGTCTATATTATGTAAATCCATCTATAATGTTGCTGTATTGTAAGCTATTGTATATAAGTGTATAAGCCAGTATATATTGTGATGTACATTGATAAAGTACTCAATCAATCATCAATCATCATTTTCCCTTGTTTTTGTTCTTATATAGAATTTATTCCTGCTTTGGTATTCCAGCTTAGAACTCTTATATCCTTGATATTAATTTCTCTTGTTGCTACTCTTCTCTTGCCTCTCCTCCTCCTCCTCATCCTCTCCATCATCCTTTTCCACTTTCTTCTCCTTCACCACCTACTCCCCCACCTCCAGAAGCTCCTTCTCCTCCTCCTCTTAACCCAGATTGTCATATCCAACACCTCGTAATACATTTCAAATCACCAACAAACATTCACACTTCTACTCCTCCTCTTCCTCCTCCTCCACCTCTTTCTCCTTCTCCTCCGATTTCCCCTTCCCCTCTTTCTCCTCCTCCTCCACCTTCTCTACCTCCTCCTAACTCACATTGTCATATCCAACACCTAGTAACACATTTCAAATCACCACCAAACATTCACACTTGTCCTTCTCCTCCTCATCCTCCTCCTCCTCCTCCTCCTCTTCCTCATCCTCCTCCTCCTACACAGTAGCATCACCGACCGTTACCATGACAACCGTAAATAAGCTTGGCTAAACACGTCACACTGTAGCAATCGGTTGCCATGGACCCCCTTTGAATTTCTCCCTCTCTTCGAAAACACCCCGTTGAACCCCCTTTTGAACGCCCCTTTTTGAACTCCCTCCCCCCCAATCAAGCACCGTTTTCATCAATAAATGAATGAATCATTGCGTTCTTGTTCTCTCATTTTGTTTTATCACTATTTCGTCTCTCATTTTATAGTTCTCTCTCACTCTTTGAACACTAACTTTCGAAACCCTAATTCTGAACACCTTCTAATACTCTTTGTGAAGTTGAGAAGTTGATATTGTGGTAATTATCCCTATTGAATGAAAAAGACTAAGAAATTGTCAAAAAACCACTGATTTATTGATAATTAGAAAGACCGGTTTCGGTTATTACACCATTGTCAATCTCTGATAACCGAAACCGGTCTTTCTAATTATCAATAAATCAGTGGTTTTTTGACAATTTCTTAGTCTTTTCCATTCAACCTTTCTAATAGTTGTATAATTATAATTATATTCTATTCCACTAGTAGTTTTGTGAACAGTACACCTCGCGCTCAGTAAGTTACATTGATCTGTTGTTATGTTTTCTCAAAAATTAATGAATAATTTATCAATTTAAAATGTCTAGAAAACATCCCAAATAAACATAGAGCTTTCTGTCCTATCGTACCGTGACGTGTCGTCCCGGAATGTGAGTGTGAGCGCTGTTATCAGGTCTGGCTGCAACTGTCTACAACGTTCATGGAAAGATACATTTTCAAAATTTTCGATGTTTTTGAACGGGTAGTATTATAGTCCACTAGACAGCTGATTTATAATGAATAATCCCAAAGTCTGATTTTTATTCTAATATTGGCGTATGAAGGAGGCTCTTTTTCCTTTTATATTATTCTTGAAATGCAACATTCAAAAAAACTCTGTATAAGTTATACGTCGACTCGCAATTAAAAAAAGAATAAACCAGTCAAATTTCATGGAAATCTATTGCTGCGTTCCACTGTAAATACGGAACATGAAAACCTTAATACTAGTAGTTCCGTGACCAGTAGACCTCACGCAGTATTTTCATCCACAAGTACCTGATTGAAACTATAGACCTTATGGAAATACAGCAATAGACTGGCTTCTCCACACATCTGTGTAATCACTTGTCAGCTGATTTATGATGAATAATTCTATAGTCTGATTTTCACTCTAATATTGGCGTATGAAGGAGGCTCCTTTTTCCTTTTATATTATCCTTGAAATGCAAAATTTCCAAAAAACCTTGTATATACGTCGACGCGCAATTAAAAAAGGAACATACCTGTCAAATTTCATGAAAATCTATTACCGCGTTTCGCCGTAAATGCGCAACATATGAACATTCAAACATTGAGAGAAATGCCAAACCATCGACTTAAATCTTAGACCTCACTTCGCTCGGTCAATAAACAAACTTACAGACATAAAGAGAAATGCAGAACTGTCAACTTGAATCTTGGACCTCACATCCAGTTTTCTCCTTCCTGTTCCTTATTTCTTTTGAATCATTTCCTTTTCTATCTTTATCGTTCGTCTCTTTCAATTACTTCTTTCTCTATTTTTCTTTTTCTTTTCACCATCGAAACTTTCATATTTAGTCGCACAAGACAGATATGTTCTACTTGATCTTTCTCTCTCTATTTCTCTTTTATGAATCTTATTCTCTTCAGCATTCTCTCTCTCTCACACTATTCCTCTCGCTCTCTATCTCCATAACCCTTCCATATTCCATCCTCTTTCAACTCTCTTTTTCTTTTCAAGATGGCATTCAACATGTTGTGGAGTAGTGGCTGTCATTTGCAGATATCAAGGCTTCAGGCGAAATTATCTTCACTTCTTCTTCTACTCTCCTTCCTTCATCTTCTTCTTCTTCTTCTTCTTCTTCTTCTTCTTCCTTCTTCTTCTTCTTCTTCTTCTTCTTCTTCTCTTCTTCTTCTTCTTCTTCTTCTTCTTCTCTTCTTCTTCTTCTTCTTCTTCTTCTTTTCTTCTTCTTCTTCTTCTTCTTCTTCTTCTTCTTCTTCTTCTTCTTCTTCTTCTTCTTCTTCTTCTTCTCTTCTTCTTCTTCTCTTCTTCTTCTTCTTCTTCTTCTTCTTCTTCTTCTTCTTCTCTTCTTCTTCTTCTTTTC